>NW_010248336.1:14784-32051 GCF_000690775.1 Eurypyga helias | reverse complement strand
GGGATCGAATCCCTCTATCCGCAGGTGAGCGTGCATTCCGAGAGCCCCCTGAAAAGAGGCCCGGAGAGGCTCCATCCCGGGGGATGGCACAAAAGTCACCTTGCGCTGAGGGAATGGAGGCGCTTACTGGGCCCTCCCAGCTTGAGGTGCTCCAGTTATCTCCTGAGAGGCGCTTTGCTCTCTGGGTCACAACTACAGACTGGAAGCAGGTTCCTACCTGTTCCTATTTACAGGACTAACTTCATATTCTTAGGAAGGACCACATCGCTGCAGTGTTTGCGATGGCCTGGCCAGGTTATGTTCCCTTTTAGAAGCACTAACTGCAGACAGAGTCTTCTGGAAGCGTTCCACACTCCCACAGGACTGCCAGACTTCCAAACATCCTGTAACAAATGCTGTTTCATGGGCTGAAGGGATGACAGCCATCTGCCACTCACCTCGCCTACCTGCCTCTCAGGCTCCCACCTTTGCACCCCAGCCCTCGCTTTCTACCCCGGTCACATCCACCTCACGCTTCCCGTGCCTCAGCCTCCGCATCCGGGCTCGCCGGGAAGCCAGAGCCCAGGGCGGTGCGTGCAGGCGGCTAGCCCAGCAGTGAGGGGCTGTGGGGAGAGCTCCCCTGCACATTGCACCATCCTTCCTACACAAGTATCCTCAGGGATCCGCGCTGGAGCAAGAGCAAAGGCTTTTGGGGGTGGCCCCTTGCCGCTGCCCAAGACAGCCACGTGACGGTGGCACTGGCAGCTCACCACCAGCTGCGTGGGGAACCACGAGCCCATGTCTCCTATATTCTGGAATGAGCAGGGACACAACAATTAATACCTGGGTTCTATTCAACAGTGAATTTTAACTCAGGATCATCTGGATCCCAAGTTACTCCATAGTAAGACTGGAGACAGACGGCACCTACAGTACAACACCAGCTTTTGGTAGCTCTAACCTACGGAGAGGAACATACCGGGAAGGGGCACAATCCACCCAGAGACTGGGTACTGGGGCAGAACCGCTCATTCTGAAGTGAGCAGGTACCATGTGGTCAAAGGACGTTGTGCCACACAGACTCAAGAGGTATTTGATGAAGGACAAAGCTCAGCTAAGAAAGCACAAAGCAGGCAAAGTTCTCTGTGCTCCACTTCTCCCTCAGCTCCTCGCTAAGGCTTGCTCTTAGAAGCAACTGCTGTAATTAAGAAAGCAGTAGTGCTAGATGCAGGTCATGACTCAAAGCTCCCTCCTTTTCCACTTGTACCCGTCTTCTAAGGGAGACTTTTCCACCTGGGAACAAGCTCAGACTGCAGAGTGTTCACACACAGCCTCCAATTTTGCCGGTGTACATGGATACACGCTATGATGGCAGCGCTCCAGGGGGAATCTCACTGGCATGAAAACCAGCTCCTCTGACAACAGGACATGGAAGTGCATACTAGGCTTGTCCTCCCGCTCCTCCCTTCCGGCGGGAATGCTCAAGTCCTGTTAGAACTTCAGATCAACTGAAACGGTTTATCACGCCTGTGGCACGTGGATGGGCTGCTCTCTTAAGTAATCAAAACATGGCACAATGTTAGCACAAGCGGAAATAAACTGCACACTGATGCCTTGGGGCCATCTAACTGACCCAAATTACTTGTTGCACTAGCCAAAGACAAGTCAATTTACTATGAGAAATACTGGAAAACCATCCCCTAGGTCAGAGTCCTGTTTCTCATGTGCGTACACACTGCCAGCAGAGCACAGCAAAGCAAGACTCACCACTTTGCCAACAGAAGAACAGCTCAAGAACCCACCTTTGGGTTAAAGTGGTGAGAGCAGGACACTGTGGGACTGTCAGCAAACGGATCGGATGAGCTGCTGTTGAAGAGCCAAGAGCAGCTAATCGTAAAGGAAACGGCTTGAGAGCAGTGCAAGAACTGCAGAGCACAAAGCCAGCTTGGCTGGAAGCGCAAGGTGAGGTTGTAGAGGCTGTGCAAGTGGTTGTGCAAGATGCAAGAGGGAACAAGCATGGCAGCAGCGGCCAGGACTCCAGGGAATACAAACACAATGGTAGCACGGGCAGTGGAGAAGGTACACGCTTGACAGGGGCTAAAAAGCCACAAAGTGCTTGGATCACTAAGCAGCATCAGGTCAAGATTCCATACGCTATCCTCACATTCTGGCCTGGTTCTTTTCCAGTGGGGGCAGAAAAGACAGGGAAGTAGGGGGAGAGGCCACCTTCTTTCCTGGAGACGCGTCACGTTCCTCAGGACTAACTATTATTGAGACTGAGCTGCCGATGACACTGGGAGACTGAGGACAATGATCCCTACACCTGAGCTCTGCCTCAAAGCCCAGACACCACGGGTTTGGGGATGGTATCCGACTGGATACTCTGAGCACGACACGTTGAACCTGTTAACTGAGGATCAATCCTGAAAATCTCCAAATCCACGCATTTCAATCAGCAGATGAAAACCAGGCTGTCCTTCCCTTCCTGAACGAGTGAGTGGTGCAAAGGAAACCTCAGTTCGCGCCGGTGTACTCAAACAAAATTAGCACCTACCCATCCAACTGTTCTGCCCAAACAGTGGCACTTTTTCCTGTATATACTAGACAAAAATCAACGCAGACAAGTGCTCAGTTATAAGTAAACCTTTCTAGCAGATATGTCGAAGCAGTTGCCTGCAAAGACAGATTTAACTCATTCATGCAGTTGTAAGAATAAAACACTCAAGCGAGAACTTACCAAGGGACCTTTACAGGGACATTTTTGTTAAGAGAGTGTGTTAAAAGGAATAGGAAGTAAATCAGATGCTGTAAACTTGATGCCTGAATTGAAACAAAAACTTAATTATGAATTTAAAGTGACAGTAATTATGCAAACAGCATTAAAAACTTGGCTGAGAATGGGATGCAAACAAAGTCATTTTAGTGATAGTTTTTAAAGATGCTGTATTTCATTAAAATAATCCATAAGAATGTTCTGATCTTTTTCTTCTATTCCCTCCCAATACTAAGCGAGTTCAAGATGTGCATTCAACCTTCCCATACAGAAACAAAGCATCTTTAAAGAGATAAATCAGCATTAGCTTACTTTTCCGAAAATTCACGTTCAAAATGATGCATGCTCTAGTGAAGACAGCAGAGAAAGAGAGAGGGCACAAGTTAATCATCCGGTCCTCGTGTCAAAGCGAGAAAAACAGACAGTTAGCTGAAAAGTTAGTACAAAAAATCAATACATTCTTAGTCATGGACAAGTACGAGGGGAGCGGATCGACTGCTTCGTGTTACACAGACAGTACTGTGATTCTGAGCAGCGGGCCGCAGTCCTCTGTGCTCGAAGCACTGGTATACTCGACGAACAAACACAACACCCGTGCTTTCGGCTGCACACGCCGTAATTCAAGCTTTACAGGATTAAAGTGCATTTAGAGAGATTTAGCAAGAAATCTGCAGGAAGATTAGCCACAGAACAAAATCCATTCCGTTCACGGACCGTTTCCCGTCAAACTAACACCTGTGTTGGCACTTCGCTGCAGGGGTCAGAGGTACTCGAGGAGCACTTACTGACGCACTCGAGTCACCTTACAGGCAGGTGAAGGGCAGAGGAGGTGCACCATATGGGTGTCTGACACCTCTGTCGTACTGAGGGATCCCAGCGAACGGCACCGGCGCAGACAGCTGAAGTTATGTACACCTCTTCATTCCCACAGGGAAGCACAACTGGTGCCCTCGAAATCTCCTGCTGTGTAAGAGGGCTCGCTGGTATTTTACAGGCTTACTGCCTTTAGAGGAGATGCGGAGAAGGTCTAAATAACCCACCCCAGCGCTCTGCATCCCCCCCGAGCCTGGCCACAGCTCACAGCCACGCAGCGAAATCACACCTGAAGAAATCAAAGAATTGTGTGCACAGAGAAAACCAGAGATGTTGAAGGGAGACCGTCAGAACCACGGGAAGTCACGTCAGAACCACTTCCCACGATCCAAACAAAGATGTTATTTAGCCAGGTCCCAGCAACAAACCAGCCCAAAGCATTGCCGTCAGGGAGGAAAGCCCAGGAGAGCCTGCGGTTCCAGCAGACACCCTTCTCCTCGATGCAGGCCATGCATTCCTATGGCTGCAGCAATCGTTAGGAAGCCAGCGAAGCCAGCTATCGCCTTCTTCCTTAGCATGTTTGCACGGACTATACCAAGCACTCTGCTGCCAGCCACGGCTCGCCAGGCCCTTCTTCAGCAACAAACACCTCTCGGTGCACGAGAAACCCTCTGAATGAGGTTACCCCCCCCGGCACGGCAGCCTGGAGCCCCTTCCTCTCTGGTCAGTGCCTCTGGCTCTGCACGTACCCCCACGCTACACTGATCTGGGTGGTTACAGGCCAGGACGAGTGCAAGAGCTTCTGTTGCATCCACTTCTCCGTGACTGCGTGCAGCTCCCTGCGCTGCCAGCGCGATGCCGTGAGGTGCCCCGAGTACGCCAGGGAGGCGGACCGAAAGCCTCACTCCCCTTTTGAGTCATCTCACCACACTGACACCCACCCGCAGTTCGGGGTTAGTGTAAATATCCTTAGTAGAAGGGAACTGGAAGAGATACAGAAGCTATGGCAGCACCACCTGTCACAAAGTCCTACCAGGGGGCCAGCGAGTCTTTCAGCGAGTCGGTAGCGGCACGCTGGCTTCCAACAGATGAAGGGCGTTGCTAGTGAAAGGAGTCAGGCAGGCTAGCTTTCTCTTACAGCTCGTATCCGAAGCTTCTTCCACGAATTCTGCTCACAAAAGCGTTCCTGCAACGGTGACACTTGCCCTGACCACCGACCAGACGCATCGGCACCCTACCGCCCTTCCCAGTTTGGATGCAGGGAGGGCAACGTGCGCAGTGCCGGGGGGCTGATCACGAGGCACTGTGAGCGCACCGGCAGCAGGACGACCTACACAGCAGAGCCAGGTTTTGAGTCCAAACTTGAGCCTTTTTTAGCCACCTGAGCAATGTCTGCGCAAAAACCTGCAGCACATGCTCCAACCATGAAAAAGCTTTCAGCTGAGGTCCAATGGGTTCAAGTTAAAAAGGTAAGTAAAGGGCAGTTTTACTGCAGAAAACAAGTGTTTTCTAAACATCTGTCCATTTGGGGGGCATAAGGTTTTCTTTTGCATTTTCAGCTTCTTCCTTACCACAGCCCACAGCACGTGAATAAAACCTCCAGCTAAGAGCCGGTGCATCCACAGAACAGCGCCGTCATTGTGCCGCACAGTCACAGCAATTAGCTCGGTCAGACTAACGAGGAGAAGTTAGTTCACAGAATATCCACTTCAACATACCCTCAACTTGAAGGAGAAATGACTAATTTGAATTTCAGCCTGACCGACGTGAATTACATCACAGAGAGCGCAGCATCCTTCGAAAGACCATCCACCGCATCACGAATTCGATGCATCGCTTTGATTAACAAGTTGTGCTGCACAGGACGTCCCTGGGACTGGAAATCATACGGCATGAGTCGTCCTAACAAACGGCGATGCTACGGAACGCTTCCCTTCCAGAAAGGCATCCCACGAACACCCCTTGCTGATAACGTTCACCAGTGCTCCTCTCCCAGCCTTCCCAACCGAAGCAGGGCCGCTACGGCTCAACACTCAGATTTGCAATCAAACTGGCATGTGCATTTCTGGTGCTCAAGCAGCGTCTTCACCCCTTCCCACCCCCTGCCCTGAGCACTAGCGAAACTGTTTGCACAGCTACCCAGCAAACTGGAAGAGGGAGCTGGCCAAAAATAATAAAGGTGCTGTTTTTAACCCAAATCAGTCGCTGACTTGTTCACCCCCGTTCTACTGGTGTTACCAATGGGCTGCAGGGGAGAGTCTGGCAGCCTAAGCCACTGAACTTGTCACACCCAAAATCTCTGAAACTCCCTCGCAGCAGTACAGGGACAATACACCAAACCAAGGGATGAACAAGCAGCACTTGAGAGTCCACAGACTGTTAACGTCAGGACAGATGCACACGGCAACACAGGGAAGTGTCTGGGAAGCAGCACTGTCGGTAGGACTGGACTGACAGGGGCTCTGAAGCAAGCACTTACGCTCCAGGAAAACCGTACCACACGTATCTCAATACAGGTTACGACATGGAGAAAGAAGAGTATTAAAAGGCTCTCTACGGCCCTCAGAAGGGAGCAAACGCCCACACTCAGGGTGACACAGGAGAAATGTCAATGCCGTGTTCCATCCTGGAAAACCACCGTCCTGTAACCATCCTGAGGAACGGCACCCAGAGTCGCGGGGGTGGGGAATAAAAACCGGAAGGACAAACGCTGGAATGACTCTGGAACTTACCTGCTGTAGAGGGCGGAGTGGGGGATGATGGAGATGTTAACGGGGAACTCGCCCCAGAGCCTGCTAAATAAAACAACAGTCTAGTAACTAAAGGTGTGACATGAAAAGCCACCGCAGTCAGAGAAGACAGATTGTTGGAAACAGGCCGGCTTTGTTGACTGAAGATCCAATCCTGCTCCCACTGAGCAGGAGGGGAAGATTCCTGTTCAAACGAGTGGTGTACTCAGACCCAGTCTGAACAGAGAGGCTTTACAGCACCCGGCACCGAGGAGGTCCAAACACATAAGCACTGCACTCCACAGTGAGGAACATTCCTCAGTGAGGAACGCTTCCTTTCTGTTGCTGAGGTTGTTGGATTTCAGCGTCTGTTCTCCTTAGATGGTGCCAGTGCATGGCTGGCACCCGTCTCTCCTTCTAGGAGATGATTTTCAGTCAGCTGCTGTACTCCACAGGTTACTCTGGTATCTGACTGTTCCACCACAGGCTGCTTTTGGACACCTTTGAGCCAGGTTTTTTTTGCCCACCATTCCCTTGAGTAAATGAAGACCTGCTAAGGACTCTGTTCTTTAGAATTTGACACTGAAGCAGCCATTAAACAGATCATTTTCTCATTCATCTTAACGCCTTACTAAGGAATGCAGATCACCAGAGTTTCTCCCTGAGGGCTGCAGTACTAAACAGCCCAAATAATGGATGTTGCTATTATTCCACTCAAATGAGAGTGAACTGAAGAGATTGATTTTTGGTTTTTAAGGAATGTGGCACAGAAGAGAGGACACATGGTTTTTATTAGGCAGCTGAAAATGTAACACTGACAGTATTTTTAATTGCTGCAATTAAATACCCAAGACAGTGGTACCGGGCTCAGTCCCACATTAATGTGTGAACTGATGGTGAGCCTGGATCTTTTAACCCAGAAACCGTCAGCTATGACATAAACACTGTGTAGAAGCAAGCTCTGTAGTTACCTGAGTTATTGGAGTTGCTGTATTTTGCTGTCTGATCTTCCCCACTTTCATAGGCAGAGCGTTTGGACTTCTTTGAACAAAGCAGAACAAAGGTGGGAGTGAGTAACTGCTTTCCACAACAAGGACTGAACTGACACACAGATCTGTAAGAGCCATCGCCGTGTCACAGCACCCCACACCCACCGGGCTGGACGGTGCCAACACCAGCGAGCCTGTTCTGCCCTCGGGTATCTCCACACAAGCGACCAGGGCAACCCCGGAGCCCTCTGCCCGCCGGGAAAGGCAGAAAACTGGCCCACTGAGACGGAGGAGGAGCGCAGCCGGCACACTGCAGGCTCCAACCACCTCCCTGGGCTGCAGGACGCAGCATGGACTGTGCACGAGGTGCTAAGCAAACCTCATTTCATACAGCGACCTCCAACAGGTTAAACCAACGTGCAAGTCGGCTACCACCGTAACTCAGGCTTCCCAGGAAGCGGATTGCTTAGCCACAGAAGTGAAGACCCTGGGGAGGCAGCACAGAAAGCCCCAGGACAGACTGGAATGGTGTACCTGCGGTAGTGTGTGCCACACGTTCAAGAAGATGCACACCTTTCTGTGTGAGCATCCTATTTAAACATCACTTACCTTTCGTGCTAAGATCTTCCTTTTCTTCTTTTCTTCCTCAGAGCCATGATGAGACTGAGCTCTGGTCAGCCTTCTGTGCTGGTGAATCTTCAAAGGAGGGGAAAACCAGAAAAAAGACTGCGTTAAGGTCTTAAATGTTCTCAGATGAGGCGTATGTCTGGAGTGCAAGAAAACCCACTGTAGGCTAAACTCTGCACGTTTAGCTTTCTTCCCTCACTTTCAATTTTTCTCTTCACTGTTGCTGGCAGGGGAGGGAGCCCCATACTGCACTTAAAATGCTCTTTGACGTAGGAGCCACGGCCTGTGAAGCTGCACCGCTTAGCACAGTGCAATGCCACACAGAATAGCTCTTCTACACCTTCTCATATCACATTTCTGGGAAAGCAAATCCCCTGAGGAAAAGCCTTTGTTACTCAAAATCCCGCTGAGTGAGTGAAAACTCCCTTTCCCCACGTAAAAGTGCTAAAAGGAAATGGAATGTCCGTAGGTAATACGGGAAAGAAATGCAGACGTTACCAATTTCTGTTCTTCTGTTAATCGTTTTTCTATGCATTCCTTGGAGGTTTTCAGTGCGTCTTTTAGCTTTGTAGGAATCTAAATACAGAACAGGGGAAAAAAAAATCATAGCACAGGACACGATAAAGTAAAACACAATTAAACTGCTCAAAACTCCCCGTTCATCCAAGCATGTTGCCCATCTAAAGCCCCAAGTTCTGCCACTATTCCCTTAGTGAAGGGGAACAGAAGACTCGAGAGGGACGTTTTCCACTCCAAACCTCGCTAGAGATCTACCAGCGGGGACAAAGAAGCACCGAGCAATGGAAGGGACACTCTAAAAGCAGGGACAGCCGAGTGTTTTGATACTCGGGTCCCATCCTCAAGCTTCCACAAGGCCGGCAGCGCCGCACACCCAGCACATGCCCTCCAGGAAAAGGGCTCTGGGGCAGCCCCCCAGCGGGGGCAGATGTGGTTCCCCAAATCCGAGCACTGCCGTGCTGGAGCTGGCAACGGTGTCCTGATGGTGTCACCCAGGAAAATCGGTCTCCCCAGGTCGCGGGGGTTGGTGTCCTCTCACTGCAGGGCCAGCAGCCTCCGCTCAGACACAGCACCATCGACAGTCACACAACTGGCTCCAGCACAGGGATTTCACCTGAACACTCATGGGTCACACTGTGCCCCCCTTCTGAGGGGTGAAACAGCGTTCTTGGGTACAATTCACCCAAGGAATCCTGACGGCAGTTGCCACAGGGACAGCTCTCCTCTCCCCTCTTTGTCAGCTAACACATCGCTACCCACAGCCCAGCCCTGCCACCGACAGCAGCAAATCAGTGTTCAACTCTACCTTAAACTGTGGTTTCTCGGAGTTGGTTAGCAGGACGTCACTGAATAATCTGTGAGTGGAAAAGAAAAAAGGAATATTATTCCCAAGAGACAGGCAGAACCACAGCAAGAATACTACTGGTACTGTTCACTCAACTCCTTCTCCCTCCTCTTCCTTCTCTCTCCTTGTCCCTAGGCCACTGCTTCGTTTTTCCCCACAGGTTTTATGTACTGCTTTTTATTTTCCAACCCGCAAAATTAGCAGCATCCAACCCTCAGAACGCAGCCACTACTGGCAGCAGAGTTCGCAAGACTGAAGTAGGGTGAAAGCTGACAGAGCAGGCACAGTTATCAGCGGGTCTCCCCAGAACCAGGAAGCCCTTTCCTCAGAAGTACATGGACAAAAGATTACGAGGGACTTTCTTTTAAATTTTACCTCAACAAAACAATTGCTTTTTTTAAGAAAACTCTTAGGATAACTGCTGATTCAGGGTTAACAAGGCCCACGTGAAAGATGGATAACCTGATGTGAAAACATCTGCATTTTACCTCTACTCTGGCAAAGGCGACTAATGCAAATATTGCGGTATTTTGGCTCTCCCCTCCGTGGTGTCAGCAGCGAAAGCAGAAATGATTAATCCTTTTCCAACCAAGCCAAAGACACTAGAGGGCAATGACAGTCTGAACATAAACTGCTTAGTCCATTCCAAGAGACGTTGTTCTGGGAACATACTAGAAACCTGTCCCGGAAAGAGTCCCCAAGCCTGGCTCCGAGATAAACGTTTCAGAAATTTGTTGTGGCTGTTCACTCTGGAAAATTATCACAGGCCTATGCTACAGAAAACATTCAAGCCTAGAATCAAGCTTGTAAGATTGCTATTCCAGGAAAAATTTAGATATAAATCAGATTTTACAAGACTTTTCAAACCCCTTGTTTACAGGGCATTTCTCTGAGCCTTTCTGATTACAGGTCCTGTCAAAATTATGCAAACTCGCCGTTTATATGATTATAAGAAATAATAAAGCTTAATAAATAGTTAGATTACACTGATTGCATTGGGCATCTACACAGAACAGTTGTGAAGAGCACTGGGACGAAGGGAATGCAGTTTAATATCCCACATAATACCAGATACAGCTGGGCATGGATCATTCATTCAACATCTTCTAAGACCTGTATATTCCTGTATTCTCAAGAGTTTTCCTACAGTCTTTCTGCCCCGCTTACATCCTTCTCTCTACCTCCCACCTCTCCTGAGAGCAGAGGAAGGGAGCAGAAGGAACTGAAGGCTGAGACCAGGCTGCAGGGTCTCTTCCCAAGCTCGGAGCACGCTCTCCAGGAGCTGCACCCGCACGCCGTGAGCTCAGACCCATGTTTAGGTATGGGCAATGTCATTTAGAACGTCGTGACTCGTATTAAACACTAAAGAACCCCCACCAGGAGCTGTGGTTCTGCGCTCGGCAAGTGGGTAACATCACAGCACAGTGAAAGCAGACCATTTCCCTGGGAATATTGCCTCCTAACCGCAGGAAGGGCGGCACTGCAGCAGGTATGATCTCCAGCTCAGCCACGCACTGACACTGCCCCCTCTCTGCATCCTGATCTTGCCCCGTGCCTGCCCTTACCACTTCACCGCTGGGAGGTTTAAATTAGTTGTCCGTGCTGCAGAGGATCCCTAAGCCAGCCCTGCAGGAAACCAGCCAGAACCTCCCCACAGCACTTCATACCCCGACCCGCTCTAAACGGCGCTGCTGAGCAGAGCAGCAGCTAGTCCTAAGTAAACTGAGAGCAAAATCTACTGAAGCAGGTCCGAAGGGCACATGCAAAAAGCCTCCTTACTCTAAAAGCAATCTGTGCATGACCTTAATCACGCTTGCACTACGTCAGTTTAAACCACAGCACCACGTTAAAACGCCTCCATAACAGCTCCAACGGAGGCAAAGAAATGAACCCATCGTATTCCCAAGGGATGGGTTCTATAAAGCCTATCAACTTCATAAAGCTTCATGCAGGACGCACTATAAATCCCTCGGAATGAGGAGCAAATCTTTCTAAAAAGGAACAGGAGCAAAAAGGTTCTTCCTCCGAATGTAATTAAAAACACTGTTATGAGGATAAAGCACAAGTACAACAAGACTTACGGCATCTGTAAGAGCCGCGAAACAGTTGGCATGCCATTCTTCATAGCTTCACAGGTCAGAATGGATTCCAACACAGACACTGCCGAAGAAAGAATGAGAACGAACACATTTTTGCACGGCAGGACAGCAAATAATTTAGAACAAACGTCTGGCATGGCCGCGTGATGTTCCCTGGAGTATTGCATCCACTGAGCAGAGAGGGAGCTCTGTGGCACGTGGGTTTTATTATAAGGTTACTATGACACAAACAAACTTTCCAAGAATGTTAGACATGAGGCGAGGGAATCCAGACATCTAATTGCTTACTACCCACTGCTTTATCACTCAGTTAAAAAAATGTTTTATTTATATTTATATTGCAGGAAGAACACATTTTCAGTGTTTACAAACTACTAACTCATTCTTCCCGGTCACAGGCTGCAAAGGTCTGAGGCTGCTGTAAAAGGTAAGAGCCCCCAGGAAGCCGGATCCACTCACCAACAAACACTGACGGCGCAGGAGGGAAGCTGTCTACCGGAATTGTATCTGGGGGTCTTCCATATGTCATCTCATACAGTAGGTGTCCAAAGCAATGTACATCAACGCCTTCTAAAGTCTGCAGAGAACAAAACAGTAAGAACACGGCTTGCTAGAACTGATCGGTTTTTCACAACAGGCTTGAAAACACGCGATAACCCGTGAAGGGAAGAGGGCGGTCTCGCGCCTGAAGGCAGAGAAGAGGAACCATTGAGAGAGTTCCCAGGCACAACCGTTTCCCGGCACAGCTTTGGCTCTGCACGCCTCACGCGGAAGAAGCTCCTGCTTTCTGTGTAGTGGTGACACAAAGGGGACAGCAGGACGGCCGTGTTCTGTACGAACGCGCAAAGCCGTCAGCTCTTCCCACACACAGCAGTTTAGAGCGCCGTGCGTTGGTACGAACCACAGCCCAGTGTGTCTCCTAGCCGGCTCAACCCGCAACAAGTGACATTCCCAGTACGACCAGCTCTCACTTCACAGGGAGGTGGATAAAAGCAAAACCACATACCAGACCGACCCAGGAGAGCCTCTTTCGGCCCTCCTTAGGCTTGTCCAAGCCATACACACACGCTAAGCTCCCAGACAGCGTATTTCTCAGAGTTCTGAATCACATTTAAGCAGAAGTGGATCCTTTTCCTGGAAGGGGCTTAGAGCTGTGAGGGCACTATGAACTTCTGATCCTTTCTTTGACAACCCAGTGGAACTGGCTTGGCAAGATCAGCAAGCAGCTGTCCCGTGGTGCCCTACAGAACTTATTACAGTGAGCACTTAAAGGCAGGGCAGAAGGCTGGCTAAAAGGCTGTATTCCTGCAGCAGGGCAAGTTTGATTCTGTATTTATGTAGGAAGATATTTTGCTCTGCAAGCCTGCAGTTGAGACACCCTTCAAACAAATGGAAATCAGCTTTCACAGCTAGATGTCTGCAAGCAGCTAATAACTTTTCACAGCGCCCACCAAAGCCAAGCTGATTGCTGCTCCAGCTAAGAGCAAATAATAAGCTGCGCCCACTGCACAGAAATACAAGTGAAAAAGTGTGCTAGACAACAGGCACATTCCTATGAAATACAGGACCAGGGTGGAAAGAGATTGGAAAACAACAGCAGTTTATCTCTCCGTGCCAGCACTGCTGTCACCAAAACACCCACCTGCACCCCACTTCTACCTGCTTACCTTTGACCCCAGCCTCACTCCAGCTGCAACAAAACTTCTGTGCAGCCAGACAGTGACTGGGAGGAAGCAGAGAAGGGATTTGATGGAGAAAAGCTCAGATTTAAAAAAGGGGGTTGAGGGATTTTATCCTCCCCTGCCCCCGCACCCCCCCATTCTAGTCCTCCACAAATTTTTGACGACAAAGGGATGCTCAGGAATCATCTGAATTAACAGATGAAGCTTACGTTAATTTTCCGAAACTGTGAAAAGTATGATCGATAAAATGATGGAAGTCCCAACAAGGAATTTTCTAGATCCAGTAACTTGCAGGTGTCCCCATCCAACATCACATTGGCAGAGTGAAGGTGGCCGTAAGGAAACCCTTTCTCATGCAAGAATTTTAACACCTGAAAAACACCCAAGACAGAGAAGCACTGTCACAAGATGCTCTGAGGCCCCAGGCTCTCAACTGCTCCAGGGCTAAAGCAGACACACAGTAGATGAGGCCCCTGTTTGGAATGCTTGCTCAGCTTGACCTCCTGTCTACATCAGCTTTGGCGGGCTATTCAGTTCCATTCCACCGGTAACATGTCTCACAAAACAAACATTTGATACTGATCCTCAAAGATGCCCCCCGAGGAGCTCTGGAAACTAAAATTCCCAATTCTACTGAATATTTGAGTCTGAATAAAAATTTTACAAACACACATTAGTTATAATGAATTTACAGCACGTGTTCTGCAGGCTACAGATTAATTCTTCCCTTTTTCCCACAAGGAAAAAGCTACATTATCACCTCCCACCCCTCCAGCTCCTCACGTAGCAGCTGCCTTTTTTTGGTCAGAAATGGCCTCACACGTCCACATTCAAAATCAGCTCCCAGCCACCAATCTCAATTTGCATTTAGCTTTCAATTCTGCTGCCAAAATAAAGCTTGTGTGCTCAAAAGTCTGTCTACTTTTTCTAGTTAAACCAGTTGGCCTCAAAAAAACCCACCCCAATAACATAAAGGCTGGTAAATAAAGAACAAAAATACCTCTAATATTTGCCTTCCATATGTTTTTATTTGCTGAAGTTCAAGACCTTGAATTTTTTTAGGGTTGCAATACTTCTTCAGGAATGGGTCTTTTGGCTTTGCCTTGAAAAGAAACACAGATATCAAGTATCATGCCCAGAAAAGCCAGTAATTGTCCTCATTTGGTTAGCAAGAGATGGTCAACAGGTATAGAAAAGGCTCAGTAAGGTCATGCCCGCAAACCACTCGAGTTGGGTGGGCAGGAGGGAGACCTTACCTTATAAATAAGGTCCTTTAGTGTCCCTTTTTCACTGAATGGTCTAATAACCAGCGCTGAAGATTCATTGGCAGTGGCAAAAGTGATTCTGTAAATATAGGGATGCTACCAAAAGAAGAAACTGTAGGTAAGTTTGAGGTGACAGATTCTGCAATTCATTTTCACTCGATTCCCAAGAAAAGATCTGCCTGAATTGTATATTTAAAGCAATAAATTGGATTCTGGCAGTGACATTTGCTCAAGTTATTCAGTTTTAACCTGGAGTAAATGCAAAGAAAACTTCACAAGGGTCCAACTTCCTCAGAAATTAAAACAAATATGTATCCACTGTCTGGTTTTAACCAAACAGCCTGGCAGTGCAAGAAACGAAGAATCCAGCCCCATTGGCACTGACACAGGAGCAGCTTTACTGCAGGTTTAGGTCATGCCACGCTACTACGTTCATTCACATTTTAGACAACTAAGGCACGTAAGGAAACACGGCATCAGCTGGCACAAGAGTGTTACATCTTGAGAGGTTATTACAACCACCACCTGCAACTGTATGAAACCAAAGGGGACTGCACAGTTGGAAATAACTTACACAGGCCACACGCAGACTCACTGCAACGGCTAGTTAGGACAGAGACCTTGTTTATCAATACACCCGTTCCGGTCAGGTTGGGGGGCTGAGAAGCCTCGGTTTTGGCCTCCTGTGTTGCATGCATCTGCTGAGTTCCAGGACTGCACAGAGGTTTACCAGTTCAAATACCACCCTTGCCAGCCAGTCTCTCACAGGCTTAATGTTCTTAGAGAGAAACTCCTTTTGGAGTCAAATGACAGTTTTTCAGAGGTGCCTGGTGGATTTATAGCGTGGCACCACGCAGAAGCTTGACTTGCACAGCCTGCACTGCATCCTACCGAGATATCCCTGTCTTAAGATCAAAGAACTGAAGGAGTAACACTGGTCCCACTGCCTTATCCGTTGCTGCCTGAGAACACCCCCAGCACATGGGTTAGCAATTGCACCCAGACAGCACTATCCCAACAGCCTAAAAGAGCTGAGGAGCTGATAGAAAAGCTCGTGATCTGCACAAGAATCAAAAAATACAATTAACCACAACTCTGAAACTCCTGTAATCATCCTGCAGGATTGTTATTTGTGTGAAGAACATGTTACCTCATACTGTGTGGGAAACGTAATTAAAAGGTTTGCAGAACTCTAAGTGAAAGGAACTCCAAAATTACAAACTGTGTCTACTAGGCTACACGTGCTTTTGCAAGATCAGTCCGTGACAAGCTCTGTTGTGCTGGCACGATTTCAAAGTCTTCCAGACATACTCACAGAACAGGAAGAAAGAAGTTTCACAGCATACTGTAAGTCCTTGTCAGACAAGTATTTATCAGGGCCAAGATCAGCCTGGAAATAAATAGGAAAAGAATGGCATCGTAACAGATGTTGCATCGCATAAGGAAAACGTGATCCCTATTCCGCTCTCACACATGAAGACAGCTGTGCGAAGGTGTGTGCTGAAGAGCAAGGAAATCACATACAGAATGACAGCCGGGAGGCTGACTAAGGCCATGGTTTCACAACAAAGTGTCGGGCAGTAAATAGGTATTATTGCCTCCTTCCTCCCCGTATCTGACACGCATTACTACCACTGAATGAACTCTGCAACCCCAAACTCGGGGACTGTGTGCACTGTGAACTGACAAATCCCCACCCTCTTCCTCTCCAGCAACCACCAACTTCCCTCCTACCGCAGGGATCTCCGCTCCCCAGTGAAGGCTCGCCAACACTAGGCTTGTACAACTAAGAGGGCGGCACATTTCACGCAGGAACATGAACAAGTGTTCAGTAACAACACAACTAGTTGGTGTCAATACGTGTCCACCTTAAAGGAGCAACTCATGTTGCTCTCACCCATTAGTTTTCGGTAAAACTAAGGATCCGAGTAAGGAAACCCATCACTTCACAAAGGATCACCTCGTTACTCAGTGAGAAGACTGATATGGTCAACAGCGACAGCACTACCACCGAAGAAACAGAGGTGCAGGATGAGAACAAATGACCAGGCACAGAACCTTCCAAACTGGATTTGCCACCGGAGCAAAGACACGCAAGAAGCTCCCACGCCCCATATCCACCTAAGGGCTTTCTGGGCTGTGCCAAAGCCTGAGCTCTGCAGTCTGACTGGCTGCCACTCATGCACGGGAGTCAACAGTGAACCTGGCTTATTGCCTCTGTCAGACAGACCCGAGTATGAGAGGAAAGTGTACATACCCAGCTTAACATCAGCCGTTCCTTTGGTTGATTCTTAATCTTCATTAGGAAGTATTTCTTACGTATTCGCCAACCTACAAAAGAAGAGTCACCAACAGCTTTAATTAAAACTACTAAATCGGACGACTTACAGGCAGGACGAGGTCTGTAAGCAAAGAGAGCCCTGTGATCGTAGGACAACTCGTAGAGTCGGAAAAATAAAACTCCAGACAAGTTTTCATGCATACACTCTCCTCTTACCTATATCTTTTAACGGTTCTACCACTTCCCACTTTGGTGAACATGGAAACGTGCTGTAAGGCAATTTCTGGAAAGAGAAAAGAGTCTTTAAGAGGCTGTGTAAAATGATTATCCACGTAGGGTGAGGTCCAACGCCTGAAGGAAGCCTGCAGGAATTCAGACTGCAAGTCAGCAAAATGGCTTTCAAAGGAAATCAGATAAAAACTGCTGTTAAAGGGCATTTGCATTTTTAATGTGAGAACTGGAATCCATAGAGAAAGCACTGCCTTTAACAACCTGAGCTTCCCCAGCCTGCATTCTGCCCGAACTAGATCTGCATTTCCAAGTCCAAACCCAGCGCTCACAGCCACGCTACATCAAATCACTAAACGTTCCTGCTATACCTGTAAAAGTGCTTTTACGTCCCTCCAACGAGCATCTGCATTCCCATCGCTACACCTAAGCAGTTCTG
>NW_010248336.1:0-14711 GCF_000690775.1 Eurypyga helias | reverse complement strand
CGGGGCGGGGGGGTGGGGAGGTCACCCGTCCGGTTACTGAGTTCTCCCACAGCTGGGAACACAACTGGTTTACTCCTGAGGAGAAACCTCAGCCAGAAGTGGTGACAGCCGGGGGAGAAAGGGAATGATGCCAACCAGGAGTTTCCCTAACATGGCTTATCTCGGTGTAGAAACACAGCAAACAGATAAGGACGCGCTGATCTTTCTGCACTGGATCCTCTCTCTCCAGAAAGAGCTGGGAAAATGAGAGAGAACGGTGCAATAAATATCAGCTCACTGCTCCAGTATTTAGGAATGACAAAGTGACGGTGTCTCTGAAGCCCAGAGGCGCTGACGTGACTGCTGCCAACTTCCCAGCAACCGCCTGAAAAACAGTCCTGATGAAAGTGCTCAAAATGAACACAGAAGTCAGCGTCTCCTGGAGGATTTACATCGCTTGCTCAGCATCAGCCAGACAAGCCGCATCCCTGAAGAGTTACTCATGATTTACAGCTCCCCCGCAGCTTATCATAAACATCCGGGAAATGCTCCTTGCACTTTGAGGCTGAAGAACCAGGAGTGTTACATGAAGGGAGAGCAAAAGGACAAGTGGAAAGGAAGCAGCAAGTTCCTGCTTCAGGGAGCTCTGCTGCTGTGAAAACAGGCTTTGCGTTCTGCAGAGTCAGCCTGCCCATGAGCTCAACCTCTGCAGTGGGTTTCATCACTCGGAGGAAGGGTTTTTCAGCCTGTACGACAAACGTTTAACAGTTTCCAACGGCTGAAGCTGAAGTCAGAGGAATTTGAAGAAGAAACATTTAGTAATGAAGAGAACGGATCACCGGGGTCTCACTGGAAGGGCTGCGGTGGTTTGCCAGTGTTTGGGAGGAGAGAGTGTGTGACTTACTGAAGGCTTGGAAAAGCACTCAGCCTAGCTCTAGCGGTTCTAGGGAAGTCTCACGACCCAAAGCAACACTGGGAGCTAGATAAGATGACCACAATTGTTCCTGTTGAGTTGAAAAGCCTCAGAACCACGACGAATGCAAGATTCAGTGTCGAGGAGTTTCAAATGAACGCAGAGCTGACAAACTCCACCTTACACTCTGGTAGGCCAGTCATCTCCAAACAGCAGCCCTCCCCGTTTATCACAAACGGTGAAAAGGCAGATGTCGCTCTCACCATGCCCCTCCCCCAGGTGCTGCTTACACAGATCTTCACCCTCACCCCTCCGTAAAACAATCCCAACATTTAGATTTGACAATGGCAGCACGATTCCCGCACCCAGCGGGAGAAACACTCTCATAAACAGCCACAGTACGATAACCCTGAAGGCCGTTTCCCTGGCTCCCCATGCTCCAGTGTAAACCCTCGCCTGCACTGACGAAGACCCGCAGGCGCCAAAGTGAAGCTGTAACGCGGTTCTGCAACCCCTCGCTTACCTGTGTAGTTTACAGAATAGCTGTTGGGATCCAAGAATTTTTTCACCAGTTCACAGTTGGACAGAATGTGATGGGTAGTAATCACATCGAGATAGGCCTGGAGTCCCTTCTGTCTTTCAGCGATGAACTCACGCTCCATGTTTCCAATCAATTTTTTTGGCGGAAGAGGTAGACTGAGAGATGAGATCTTAAAAAGAGAGATTAAAAAATTACTAACCTTGCTCTCCAAATGCCTCGGGGATATCAATTAGCAACCCAGACAGTAAGAGACTCTCAGCAGCAAGCTAACTGCTGGGGAGCATTCTGTGCACCCTGTACAGCCAAGCGTTTACGATCTGCTGAGCACTGTCACCAGGGTGAGCTAGTCAGACCACAGGCCACAGCCCGCTGTGAAGAGACTGAAACTGCGAGGAGATGAACTGCTGCTGCTGAGTCACGCGCTTAAGCTCCCTACACAAAACCTTCAGATGCTCAGCCAAATCCTTTCTATGATCATACCTCTGCCAGGGGGTAAAAGCAATTCACACCTCTCCATTTTCTCCAGGCACAGGTTATGCTTTCCTATTTCATGAAGAGCAGAGGAGTAACTTTCCTTTGCCTCTGCTGCCTGCACAGGTAACTTACAGCCCTCACTGTCAGTATTTTACATCCGTAATTTCACATATGGTGCACCTTTTCCCATCGCTCTTCTGAATCCACTGCTGTGCAGTTTTTAAACAGCTACACATCTTTCAACCCAGGAACAGCTGCGATATACCGCTGGATGTGCAGCGGTTGTTCACGGTGGCATATGCGAGCCAGGACTGCCGATAAAATCAGAGCAACGCTTCGAAACAGGGCGCGGAACAAATGTACAGAAATTCAGAGCCTTATGTAAGTCAGATCAAAGAGATCTTCTTTAGAACACAAATCTAGGCTGGAGACAGTGTTTACATTCAATTACCTCATGTGAATTGCCAGAATAAAGTTTCCATGCTGTTAACACGTCGTTGTCCCGCAGATCAAAGCGCCTGCCCCGGGTACGCAGACTCTCCGCGGGAGCTATCTTTAGGCAATGTGTGCTGCAGGAATCGACTACGCCACACGCAGTAACCTCATTTCTAATGCCAACAGTTCACCAGGGAGAAGACCGAAACTGTTGGTGTTTGAACAACTTTCCCTTTCACCAGTGAAAAAGTAAAGGATTAGTTCAAACTTGGGCAGAAGGGGAAATCCCCTTCCTTTGCATCCTCCTCCTTTTAAACACAGGGCTTGTCCCCCCCCCAGACTGTAGCACTTCTGTTTCTGGCAGCAAATCGTGGGCTGAAGAAGAGCTACACCTACACCTGATTACAGAAGACGGTAATAAAAACCATCCTATCCACTGAGCATTTTTAATGCTCTTTTACACCCAAAGGGGGGAAATATATCCAGGAATAAACCCAAAAGTAACAATCAACCACTTAAAACTACTGTGGTGAGTTACTGGCCGTAACACCAGAGGCATGTAAAACTTTCACTTGGCAAACCACTCTTGCTTCAACTGAAAAAAGAAGTTTCTGAACAAAAAGTAAATGCATTTCTGGTGTTACTCACCTGAAAAGCATCAAATTGTGATCACCCTTCCCTTCCTGACCTGACAGCTAGCTACCATCAGAGTGAAAAGGACTTTAGCTCCCATGTTTGCAAACCACTGTTATTTCTTCTGAAATCTATTTCAATAAAGCACACATCTGACCTTTTCCTGCAGAAAGCAGCAGTCACCCCCCAGTTTTTGTCGCTCCCTGCCAAAACAGACAGCACAGCGAGAACACCACCTACCGCAGAATCATAGAATCATAGAATGGTTTGGGTTGGAAGGGACCTTAAAGATCATCTAGTTCCAACCCCCCTGCCATGGGCAGGGACACCTTCCACTAGACCAGGTTGCTCAAAGCCACATCCAGCCTGGCCTTGAAGCCATCCAGGGATGGGGCATCCACAACATCTCTGGGCAACCTGTTCCAGTGCCTCACCACCCTCTCTGTGAAGAATTTCTTCCTGACATCTAATCTAAACCTCCCTGATTTCTTTTTGTACCCATTACCCCTTGTCCTATCACTACAAGCTCTTGTAAAAAGTCCTCTCCCAGTACCCTTGTAGGCCCCCTTCAGATACTGGAAAACTGCAATGAGGTCTCCTCGGAGCCTCCTCTTCTCCAGGCTGAACAAGCCCAGTTCTTGCAGCCTTTCGTCATAGGAGAGGTGCTCCAGCCCTCTGATCATCTTCATGGCCTCCTCTGGACTCGCTCCAAGTGGTCAATATCCTTCTGATATTGAGGGCTCCACAGCTGGACGCAGTACTCCAGGTGGGGTCTCACCAGAGCAGAGTAGAGGGGCAGAATCACCTCCCTCGAAGAAGGGAAGAAGAAGAACACCTCACCGAGGTCCTGCCCTTGCAGAGACCTGCACGCGGCCAAACCCCGTGGGCTCAGCACTGGGACTGGCCTTGCCACAGAAGGACCTGGGAATTAAGGTTCTTCTCTTCAAACTCAGGAACGTCCGCTCAAAAGTCTCAGCACTGGGACTGGCCTTGCCACACTGGGAATTAAGGTTCTTATCTTCAAACCACAGCCCGCTCAGGAACGTCTGCTCAAAAGCTGCAATCCAATGCTTCCCAAAAGCCAGGTATCTCGCTGCAAATACTGTACCAGCGCTTCACTTCACCCCACAGAGTGATCTCCACAGCTCTCGGGCGAAGCGGCGAAGAGGAAAAAGCGAAGGAGACTCTGGAAGGAGCTTTTTAATCCAGCACACAGCTGAGAGTTCAGGGAATCTGAAACGCTCCGATGCGGATCGGGGTCACAGGTACACATGTGGCGGATTCTCCAAGGTGTTTGGCCGGTCTGCATCCCCCAGCTGGGACAGTCTGGAAATTCTCAGCCCTTACTACTGCTGGGTAAGCGGCATCGGATGAACAGCAGGGAAGCTGCATTCCAACTCAGCTGCAGCTGTGTTCAAACACAACCACCCACACCTACCGAGAGGCCAAGCATGCCTCAAAAAATATCAGTCACAAAGATCTACCCTCAAAGCGCAGCGGCATTTGCTTTTCATCTCGCTTGCACAGGACTGTGGAAATCTCGAGTAGGAGGTTTCGTCCCTGTAGATGCTACTCACTGCTGCTTCCCCCTTCCCCCAGACACACTCAAACACCCTGCTTTTTCCCACACAAACTAAAAAGAAAGAGTTGTCCTAAAAAGCAAAAGCAGACAGACAGTAAGGGCAGTGTTTAACTAAGGAACACTTCCCAGTGACACAGAAAACCATCACATGATAAGCAGCATCTGGTGGTGCTTTGGGAGGAACAGAAATACCAAGACACACAGCACTTCAGTGCTGAGTTTATCAGGTTGGTGTGTGCCTTGGCTTTCTCCGAGTCAAGGGAGGAGCAGACAACACCACACAGAACCAGAACAAGCCGTAGTACTGAAGGGAAAGATTAAGTACCTGCCAATTTCCTTCATTTCTCTATAAATGGGTCCCGTTGGTGCTAAAATTGAAACTGTACAAGTAAAAACGAGGAGTGAAAAAAGCATACATTCCCATTCCATTTGAAGTCACAGATTCTTTTCGCAGCTATGGGAATTTGTATTTTTTCTTCCTTGCAATATGTAAAAATATCACAAGCCTTTTTAAACATATCCTGCTAAAGAACATTTGTGTTTACACAGAAAGTGTGAAAGTTACCTGCAAGCTGTTATTCAGCAAGTCGAAGTCACTGTATCGCCTCACAATCTGCAAAATATAAAGACAAAGTTCAGGAAACTTACTACTCTTCCCACTGGCATTTCACTCTTCTAAACCCCACCAGAAAAAAAGTCATTCCTGTTTATTATCTTCCTCTTTTAACCATTTTTGTACAAGTGTCTATCTGCTGGGTTTATGCCACGTTGCCAGAGAGCAAAGAGGAGGTTTTAATCACATCTCAACCCGACTATAACTGTGTGTAAAGACATTCTCTTAAAACAGCTTAAAACCCCAGGTACTTGTGAGCAACGCTGTCTGCAAACAAAGCATTTTTGCCTTATTAGATGCAACAGCTTTTCACAGTCGTGTTCATTACTGCTTCTAGGTTTCGTTGGTCTCGTATCAGCAGGGCTGGGATTCCAGCAGTAGGGAAGGCAAACTGGCTTGGAGATTAAAAGCTGGTGGCACCACCACACCGTAGTAACATGACAGGCGTTTGTCCTGCAACACCCTCAGCAGCAGCAAACCTGCCTTCTGCAGCTGGCAGCAATACCGGGTTTCTCTTAGTTTTTGAACAAAAGTATTCAAGCACTTCATGTTCTCGATTCCAAACCAACATTTCCCTCTCCAGCTCAAATTTAAAAGCCTAGGAGGAGACAATTTTCAAATTCTTCCTAAAAAGGCATCCTGGTTACACAAACCACAGCTTAAGAAATTACCTGCCAGCTGTTTTCTGCTGAAATTCCTCTCTGAACACGGATTATGTATTCCTGATAAAAGGGAAAAAGTGATTAGAAAGGGGACTAATGAGCTGAAGAAAGTTATCAGGTACTTCTTCTCCAAATACGACCCCTTTGCAATTAGGAAACATTCAGAAACGAGCTCAGGCAGAGGGTTTGGAGCCACAGGGAAGGTCAGAGCTGGCTGTGCTCAGCCCCACCACCAGCAGCTCCCTCCTCCGCTTCCCAGAGCGATGGCAAAGAGAGGTCCACGAGCCTGCAGGCCTGTGAAGCACCTACCCATCCATACTTGGAGGAAGCCATGATTTTGTTTACCCCTGCTCTGTTTAAGTTTGAGAAGAGCTCTAAAAATACTGCTGACAAAGATCATAAACGAGGCAAGTCCTGTTCCTAGAAAGCCTATAATCTCCATATTAGATATCGTTTAATTAGCAAGGAAATTAAATTAAGCTGGACTAACTGACATAACAGACGCTTCCTTTGCCGTTTGCAGACACAAAGCTCTATAAACGCAGCTCTTTCTAAAGCCGTTACACAGACAATCCCATGGCCACACGATTTACACTGAAAAACACAAAAATGGAGAGCCAGAAAGCAGGGTGCTGCCTGCGAAAACGCAACCCCCACCACTGACGAGAGTTGGGGAGTACCCAGGGTCGGAAGCAGGGTGAAGCCACACAGGTTCCCATGATTTACGCCTTCGCCTGACGCTGTAGGAGGGGGCGACGTCCCCAGCACCTTCCAAGCACACGTGACGCCCCTGCTGTGCTTGGCCCGGGGCGCAGGACCCACCGTGGGGGCCCAGAGCACCCCGGGCTGCCCCAGCAAGCACGCTCCGTCGCACGGCGTTCCCGCGGAACGGAACCCAAAGGGAGAAGTGGGAAGGCTGACCCAAACACAACTTCAGGCCACGGCTCACGGTGTTTCCAAGCTCGTCGTTGCCTCTGTGCCACGCGGCACGCGTACCCACCCTGCTCCCGCCCGCCGTGCGGCGCGCATCCCACGGGAAACCATCCGTTAATGAGTGCCGATGCCCTCGCTCGCCCCACTCGACTCACAAACTAGGTGAAGTGCTGAGGAGTTTTTCAGTTTGGAACACCAGCTCGTGTCCAGGGGCATCTTACCCGAACAAAAAGCATTACGCACATTTTTTCCAGATGTTAAAGTTAATGCCGAGCTCCAAACTATGCATGGACAATCACGACAGAGCAACGAATAAACAAGGCGTTCCAGCACCTTGTGTTCATGTGTGTCTGCTCTCCAACAGTAACTATCTGGAAGGCACCTCCACACCTACGAGACAAAGCAATTAATTGAGGATTTGATCCAGGAAGTTTTATCAGTCCAGCTCCACGGCTAAAAACCCACTGCAGACATCTCTTGGCCACTTCTTTCAGGAGCTGTGAAGCATCTTCTGGTGCTGGCAGTTGCTTTCAGAACCACATGGAACCAATTCTCCTCTCAATCAAAAGCTCGTACACTGGAGGACATAAAAATACCACTGGACGCAAACAAGCAAAGTGGGGCACATTGGAGAAGCCCTCTGTAGAATCAAATTCCCATTTAACATTTACCACCGTTAATGTAAATCAAGAATTAGGGGTGTTCCAGGCAAGAGGCAAAGGCAGCCCTTACCAGAGGGCACTACCTTGTGGTTCAGCCTTGACTAACCCAGAGTTTGTGTGCTGCAGTTTCCTTCCAAAGCACAATGGCACTCAGAAAAAACTCTATTCTGTTTTCTAAAATCCACTCAAAATACCCTAGATCACCAACAGATACTCAATATCTGTAGCAATTCTGAAGCATCCAGCCTTGAGAAGAAGTTCAAGACTAGGAAGCATAACCCAAGTGGTTCAAAACAGTGTCCAAGCAGACAGAAATCCACGGCGTCACAAACCAAAACACATAATGGTCACACTGGAATGAAAGTGTCTCTTTCCAGAAAGTCAGCCTGACATGCTCCCTCTGTATTCTCTTACCCATTTGAAATCATCATTACGGCATTTTTCTGCAAAACCAGAAGCCCAAACCTCATAAATAGCCACAAAACTCCACAGAACCAACTGCAGTTCACCCAGAGTAATTGCATTTGGAAACTGCGTGACAGGAAGCGGCTTGAGGGACACCTGGAAACCCAGATTCACCACTAACGTGGCTCTTCCCATTTCATGACCCTGGCTGCATTTCGGGCAGTAGGAAAAGGCCGCTTACTTCCAAAGAATTGCAGCAACTGCTCACCCGGCAAGTCTCAAATGAAGGCTGGCCGGTTCTCTGAAAAACCACGACAGTGATGATTCACCACGTTCAGCCATTCAGCTTTCCCAGGATGTTGAAAGAAGGAGAGTTATTGCTCAATCCCCTGCAGCACTCGCTCTTTACCCAGCGATTAACCTCTTCTGTTGCACCCCAAGAAAACGCTCTGGGGCAGGCAGAACGCACAAACCCATCGGACAGCTACCACAGCATCTTACTGCGTACGCCCACTCCGACGGATGCGGCAGTCGTCTCTTCTGGAGAGCCTTGAGATAACCAACTCCGGGCATTGTATTGCAACACTGGACGTGGGCTGCAACTCTATTTTCCACGCGGGCTCGAGCGTTTTCCCATCCAGGTCTGCTCTGGCACCCTGAAGCACTAATCCAGCCCCCTCTTTGCATCATGGGTTCTCTGAAAGCAGAGAGCAGCGCTCTCCAGGCACAGTCGTTAGTCCTGTCTGGACGGGCAAGGTCAGTCCCCGTCATGCCCTCCCCATCAGCGCTGACCCTAACGAAGAATCAGCCACCTCGTCGATACAAGTAATGAAAAAGCCTACATGTCTTCTGGGTTTTTCCTCCTAGAGTTGATAATGAGCCTGAACGTCAAAGAACAGCCACAGCAGAAGCGCCGTGGTAAGAAATACAGCCCGTCCCCAGTACCTGCCGCGGCCGCCCATGGTCAGCAGCCCACAGCACACTGAGATTCTGCGAGAGGCTGGCATCTCCCACTGCCCCCGCAGGGCAACAAGCCTTGTCCTGGGATCAGCATTAGCACCGCTGACACGTGCTTCCCATGCGACCACGGAAGAGCTTGCTGCTCCGCAAGGAAAAAGCCTAGATGCGCAAAAGCCTTTACTACTCTGTCAAATTCTGGTTTGGTTAGGATAAATATCTGAATAAGGACAATTTTCTTCTGAGACAGACTGATTCGACAGTGGGACGGAGAGTGCCTGTCGGAAATAAATGACAGTGTAAGGAAACCAGACAGGCACACTCAGTCACTGCTGTTCAGCTGCACCATCTAACGTGGGAAAACATGACAAGAAAGGTGCCACAAAGGGCTAGTAACTACCCGCGTCACTCCTGCCGACGGCTTTGGGCACCGACAGCCAGGCTAGGCGAGTCCAAGGTGAGCGACACTCCTGCAGAAATTCCCGTGGCATTTTCCACTCCCACGTGAACGGCTCAAAACCTTCCCTGCGACTCAGTTTACCAAATAACTTCCAAGGAGCCCAGGCAGCTGCTGGTTGGGCAAGAAAGGTCCCGGCTTGCAGCAGAGACAGCCTCGTGCTACCGAGCTTGCCCGTGGGCAGCAAGCCCCAGGAGCCACCCCCACGGCAGGCCTTGAAACCATCCCCCGAGTGACCGCAGACTCCCACACGGGTACGGTTTGTACATCCGCTGCTCTTCCTACCAACACTGCCAAGGCACAGCCGTGACGTTCCAGCAGGTCAGCACACGGATTTAAAGATGCCAGGCACAGCGGTTTCACCTACGGAGTCACTTCCTGGCTGCTCCGATTAGTCAACAAGGCCGAAACCAGCGCTGGGAGGTCGGGTGGGAAAGTTGTATGACCCCAGTCGCACACTGTCGTTTCCTAGAATCTTCCTCCTACCACTACAAGGTGCTGGATGGAGTTTCTGCAAAAAAGTATTTTCCAAACATCCACGCGGATCAGCGACAACCATGCTGCATTTCTCCAATCCCCTGCCAACAGCAGTTTCACAATCACCGCCTGGGATTAGCGCTGTCCTGGACTTACCCATTTTCACGCAGAGCCAACGCTGAGGTGGGTTCTCCCCCACGATTCACCAAGATCACTCCCTGCTATCCCAGCACTTGCTAAAACATCAGCAGCTCAGAGCTGCCGGACACCGTTGTTAACATTCCTAGGTGAACGTTACCCAGCAGAGCGTGTCCACATGTTTAGTAATTGCTGTTTATCAGCTTCCCTCGGTTTTGAAACAGAAAGCAAACAGGAAAGAAAAGCTTGTGCAGAGACAAAACAGGAAAGAACAAGCGGTGAATTTCGAGATTCATTTAACAAAACATACAGAGCCTCGCCAATATCGGGTCATATATTCTGCCTTCCCGAGAAAGGAGTCTCGATTTCTGGCTCGGGATACTCAGCCTAATTTTTCCAAAGGTTTCTGCTGTACATCTGTTTAATCCAACGGGCTTGAAAAGCCAACCATTATAAAGACCTAGGTCACCCTCAGGTCACATCCACTGAAAGTCTGAAAGGGCTTTATTTGATAAGCATTACCGAGAGGAAAGCCCAATTAAGCATGAATACAATCCCTGCTTAAGTAGGCGGGATTGGAACCATTTCTCCTAAGAAGCTCTTTGAAATGTTTACTTAGAAAATCTCCCATGAGAGAAGTAGCGAGAATATCAGGAAAGGCGCTGGGACTGGGGGAGCTCTTCGCCCCAGGGCACACGCTCGCGGGTGACTGCACAGCCTGCCCTCACACCCAGCACCGGCGTTCACCTGCGCGCTACACAGCGCACACGCGTGTCGGGGACGTTACGCGGCCCCACTCGCGCCCCATGGCTGGTGGGGGAATGAGCAGGGCACGGAGGGAAAGCTGTGAAGCAGGACAACTGCAGGAAAAAAATGGGACACACATTTACATGGAATGAGACGTCCTCCACGAGGAAAGCTCTGGGGAGAGACAGGAGAAATGACAGCTTTCGGCGCCCTGCATCCCACGGCTTTGCCAGAAAGGCAAAACACTCCGTGTTTTTCAGGAAATGCCGATAAAAGTTTCCTAATTACGCTCCAAGATCTCTCAGGCCACAGGCTTACTACGGTCCGGTACAGCAGCTGCAAACTTTGCAGGAGCTACAAACGCAACCCCAATTTAGTAAGCTCAGCAGCGGAAACCATTCCGTCGGGATGTCTGAAACGAGGGGTGATGACACAGCTGTATTTTGAGCTCCAGCTGGGGGGAGGTGGGAGGTGGTCAGGCACACTGCCCAAGTCCAGTAGGAACGGCAGCTCCAACACCTCAAACGAGTCCCCTGCCTGAAGCCACCTCCAGAAGGAACTTGAGGATTGGGTTTTCCAAGGTGAAGGCACCTTGTGGACACCGAACTCCTTATAGAGCAGCCGGGCAAAGCCCTTTACAAGCGTCTCAAACAAACCCTGCAGTTCTAGGAAGATATGGCTCCACTTTTGTCTCAGGCAGCAATACAGGAAAATACAGATGCTTTTTCAACATTTTCTAACATCAAAGCTGTAAGTGTCACCATTCATCGCTGCTTGAGGAAAACGGAAAACTCTGGAAGCTTGTTACAGGAGGACTTATTCCAGCTCTTCCTTTCCAAATGCCTTCAAGACAACAACATACTGTGGCAGAATCTGTACGTAGGGAAGCGCGGTACTTAGTAAGGAATCTGCCCAGGTTACGGGGGAAGCAAATCACACCCTGTTTTAAGGCTCCGAAAGAAAGGCACCCAAGCAGTGAGCGCACAGGCGAAGTACGGCAATCCGAAGGCAGCTCAACAGCCAGGGTTTGCTAAAGCTTCGGTGCTGGAAACGCCCGTGCTGTCAGAGCACGTCTGGCGCTAGGATGAGACACTTGCAAAGGGCTTAATGTATTGGATGCAGTTCCGCTCCTCTTGAGCTCAAGGAACGCAACGGTGACAGGACAACTGCGCGCTCTGCAAACGGGGTACAGATACCTACCAAGAGCTCCGAACCGTGCCCATGAACGGGCACCCAACACGCTCCTGGAGCTTACCTGGTCCCGGTTCTCAGGCAGTGCCAGCGGCAGGCGTACAGCAGGAGACGGGATGGAGCTGACAGGGCTGGCTCACGTAATTCCAACCCTATGAAGCGAGGTACCACTGGCATGCGCCTGCAAGATCAATTCATTTGGCTCTCAAAAGGAAAAGGACTCCATAAACACTGCCCAGTGGAGCTCGTCACCTGTGTGCGAGTGCACACCTCAACACAGCTCAGGCGGTTTGTGACACACTTAACCAGGGAAACAACCACTGTAAAGAAGAAAAGGCAGCATTTTCATCTTCAATCAGCACTGGAAACACAGAAAGAAAACCTCAGCTGACCATTCCCTTGTTGCACAGGACAGTGGGAGATGACGCAGCAGCTAACCCAAGTGTGAACCTC
Organism: Eurypyga helias; assembly: GCF_000690775.1. Lineage (NCBI taxonomy): Eukaryota > Metazoa > Chordata > Aves > Eurypygiformes > Eurypygidae > Eurypyga > Eurypyga helias. The sequence goes on along the minus strand of NW_010248336.1, from coordinate 2,459 downwards.
TCAGCTCTCCTGACTGCAGAGAAACCTGAAGAGCTCGCGAGCGTATCAGAAGGTTTTGCAGGTGATTTCCTAACAATCTAAACCCACATTTACTGGGAGGGGACATGCTCGTCCTGAGCAAAACATGCAAACCCTCAAAAGGGGATTTTAAACACCAGCTTTGTCCCTTCTTAGCTTTCTGGAGAGTTCAGATAAGTATGTGGTAGTTTCGGGTTTTGTTTTCGGTTTTGTTTCTTCAGGTTCACCTTCATCCCCAGGAAACAGAAACTCAGCCCCTGCCAAGTACATTCAGTGCTATTCAGTTTACACCTACCCAGGCTGTTGTGTTAAATTTAAACTAACAGAAGCTGCTTAGAACAATAGCCAAGCAAACTATTCATTTCACACAAGCTTTGGTCTTCTGCCTGATATACAAATGCGTCTACAGGGCTCTTCCCAAAATTCTTCACCTTTTCCTTAGCTGGTCATTCAGAAGACTGGCTTTTTTCAGCACCCATACAAGGTTTACACTATTACCAGCTCAGTTAAAGCAGCATCTAACCCCGGCCTAAATCCTCTTCGTAGGAGTGCTTCTATAAGCAACGACCTACAGGAAAACAATTACAAATGCAAGTTTAAAGCGGTTCTTGCAGCACTAAGCAGCATCATGAAATCTTAATACATATTGCTGACAGAGGAACAGGAAACATATTCCTGGACGGCTCTGCATTTCACCTTTAGAACAAGTCTAGCATGTGAAGACCCAGTTCTCCACACATTGGTTTGGGATGAAGAATTGTACAGATCTACATCTTCTGAAGCTTCCACTTTGAGGTGGGATGCGGAACAACCCAAACAGCATTCAGTGAATGACAAACTACTTCCTTACATCCGTAATATGACCAAGTAAAATGCTTCCTTAACGCCCCCCCAAGGCACTTCAACCCTTATTTCTTAGCGGGGCTTCAGCTACACAGCTCTTCAAACACAAGGATCTATTCACGTGGCTTATTTAAACCAGCAAAGTTCAAATCAGGGACAGCATCACCCACCAATAAACAAATCATTCAGATACCAGGGACGAAAGATGAAGTGTCCAAAATGACAAAATAGTGGACTTACATCAAATAAGAAACCAAGTCTGTGTTATGGCTTCTTGTGTTTTGTTATCCCACACTGTCTCTATATAAACCATCTGCGCTACGCACGCTTCCAGCCATCTTTCAACTATCAACAGGGCTTCTGCAGGAAAACAAACAATTACTAATAGATGTATCTTAGAGACAGATTTTAAATCAAAAGGCACAGTGCTCCGGCATTCTGTTATTAACGAGAGATCAGAACAGATCAGCAGAGATTTCTTTCTGAACATCCGTTGGTAACAGAATACGGGGATGAATACGGAGGAGGGGGAGCAACATTTGCTGCCACACTTGCCCAGATAAGACAACACAGAGCCTGGACTGAGAAGCTGCTTCCCAGGGGTCTTTCTGAAAGGATTTTGTGACCTACTTTTCTTCTGAGCAGAGTCGTGCAAACCAAAGGAAAGAAGACAAACGCTGTTGTCATTTGCACTAACAAAAACGTGCAGTGAGGCAGCACGATGGAAGCCAGTTAACAGCAAAACTGCAATCTGGACTGCTGACAGGGGAGCATTAGGAGTTACACAACTTCTCACAGGACTCGGCACACGCACCCCTCAGCTGCTGAAACAGGTAGAGACCATCAGCCTTGCCAGAAAATAAACCTCCTTAGTTTCATTTATAAGAGGGGTTGCAACAGCTGAGAGCCACAACCTGCTAGATTCACGTCTTCTGGACAATCTCTTGTACGTAACTTCTGTTCAGAGGACTGGAACTCGCCTCAGCTCATGTTCCTCACACAAAAAACACTTCCTACGTGCGGATTGCTCATAGGAAGAGTATTTAATAAGACAGTCTACAGAGTAGTGACTGCTTACAGACGGTGAACCTGCATTACTGTCATTCAGGTTGAGGGTAGTCACCAGACACAAGGAATCAGGAAGGGAGATCAACAACGCAGGAACCCAAGCAGAAGAAACACCCTCTCCCCATTTACAACAGGCTTCCTGCCAGCGTACCTGCTGCTGGAGCACCTCCGGCCTCCCGTGCAGCCCAGCATCCCCACGCTCAGCTCAAGCGGGAATCAGAAGTGCCAGCCAGCCGCTCCTCTGATTCACAGTACTGCTTGCTCATGCCATAAGTAAACCCAGCGTTTAGAGTGGAAAATAACTGCAAACAGGCGATTATGAAATGTGGGCTAAGAGTGCGTGCTCAAAGACGGGCCAGTTCTTACGACGACGGCATGCGTGTGTACCAGACACCCCAGAAGAATTAATCCGTGAGAGCAGGGCTCGTTCTGCCGGGTGCCATCGCTCCCCACGGCGCAGAAAGTGGGGCTGCACCCCCAGCGATGCCTCGGCAGCTGTACAGCCCTCCCCGCGGTCACACAGCTGGACC
>NW_010248335.1:7578-17511 GCF_000690775.1 Eurypyga helias | reverse complement strand
AGAGTTAATGAAGACAGGGTGTAATTAACCAAAGTTACAATTACTTTGTTGTTGAGGTTTTGAGTTTAACCATGAATTGTGGGACCAATCCTACTTTTGTGAACATCATTGGGAAATCAAGGCCTGAAATTCTTTCTAAGGGATGTTTGTACATGTTGGATGAATGCTCTGACTCAGTTTTCAGTTAAATCTCATTTCAAGCAGAACCTTAAGAGGATGATACTTGTACCGATTTCAACATCAGCACTTCATCATCACAGTTGCAGGGATGGTTTCATTATGGCAGTTTATCTGCACTCTGGAAGACAGAATAAGAAAGTCTGAGGACTAAACTGTACCACTCTCCACAGCTGCGTAAAGCCAGACACAGTCAGTGAGATGATTCTCACCTCAAGTCCACTTCATCACTAAGCTTCTCTCCCTTCACGGTTTACACAAAGGCATTTTATTCAGTAAGCACCAAAGAACAAACTGTCTGGTGTGAAACCTGCTGAAGTTGAAATTAAATGGATTAATCGTCAAGGAGCATAAATTGATACTCTCTCACCCTGCAAACGTGGACTACGCTCCTGCAGAGGCTTTCAGACTTAGTGTGAGATACAAGAAATAAATTAATTTTGAGGGGCTTGGGGGTCAGTTTTTTTCTCCCACAAATGTTTCTGAATTTAAGGGTGTCACTCTGCAAATATCTTCTAGTACTACGAAATGCAGAACTAGTGATGGCAGCAACCAAAACTTTTATTCTTTGAACTGCACAATTTCTTTTAGCCTCATGCTTCTTTTGGCAGAGGGCTATCCCTGTGCTCCAAGAACAGTCTCTCTCCTCTTGTTTACAGGAGAATGCTTTACGAAGTTAAGCTGATGGTTCCATTTGATACAAGATCTCAAGTTACGACAGTGCTGCTGTCCAAACAGAGTAAAGTCAGTTCCCAGTTTTTCAATTAAATATTACGTGTCCCACAAAAAACCTGCCTATAGGACCTAACAGGAAGATGTTTTCAGATCCTTCCTGATTATTGATCAACAAGTCTCTGTGCAAAATGAATTTCAGAAAGATACATTTCAAGATAAAATACTTGAAAAGGGTGTCCTCATGTCTTTCTCTGGTTCTGAGTTCAAGTATCTGTTCCCTGCAGATCAACAGAAAGATCCCTTTCTTTTACTGTAGAAACAGTTAAGAACACATGGTTCATGTACTGTCACAACCCTCCTAAGAAGAGACCTAATCTTGCTGACTAAAATTCTCCTCTAGTGCAATTTGAGAACTATTTGGATTCAAATTCATTGACAATGGCTTTCAGAGAAGCCAACATCCCTGCTTGCAGGTATGTGCCCAGGGAAAAGTTCTGCTAAGGTACACAGGTGCTTAAACTCAGGCTCCAAGTTATGGGTGCAGGACATACCTTCTACTCCCAAGCACAATCTGGAAACATCCAAGGCAGGGGAGAGGTTCCTGACTTCTAGGTCCTGTCTTTGTCAGGACATCACCACCTACCTCTCCCAGCACCTGCCTAGGTCTTGTGGCAAAGACTAGAAGCACCACAGTGGTTACAAGCTTTCTGCTCTTCAGCACTGAATGCCCCTTTTTCCACCTTCACAGAGCAAACTGGCTGACAGAAGAGTTGCTTCACCGAAGTCCGAGCTGTTTCTTCTCCCCCAGGGCTGCACCCACAACCTCCTTGTCTCTCCCAGGCCCCACCCAGCTACTACACCTCCTCTTCCCACAGCCACCACCTAACCCACAGAATAACAGATTGTTAAATGGATGTCACCGTCTCTGTTTTTCACAGTTCAGGCAGAAGGTGCCAAGGAGAGGAAAATCCATGCCCAAGGAAGCGGGGTCTTTCCCAGGGTTAATCCCCAAATCAAGAAGATGGAACCATCGGCCCAAGCACAATGGCTGCTGCAGTTGCTGAATGAGGAATTGCAAAAAATCCTCTGGGCTTCTCCTGACTTGTTAGTACTTTCCTGGAGTTCTGACATAGGTAAATGACACAAACACATTACAGCATGTCTGAAGTGCCAGACCAGGCACCACCAGGACCACAGAGTGTATCTAGAGAAAAACCCACTTTGCACCCGATGCACAGTTGCAAGTAACAGGTGAGGGTAAAATAAATTGCCAGAAGCCAAGCTAAAACCACCAAAGCCAAACTTGTACACAAGACACATACACTCATTTTGACCCACAGACCAGATGTGCAAAGTTTGCGAAGTCAAGGCCATCTACACAGAGAATGAGAAAAAACACACACATCCTTTTGGTCTGCAAATCTCAAACTTTGTGCAAAGTATTTTAAACGGGGCCAGTGCCACTGTACATGCAAGGTAACAGAGCAACAGAGGACTCTATTCATACCTCCCACCGACCCTAGGGAACCTATCCTATCCAGGATGAACTGAATGTGAAACTGTAATGACTGAGAATAAGAAAACGCAAAGCTGAAATAAATGACTGCAGAGAGTTAGGACAAACAAGAACATAGCTCAGAACACCAGCTTGTAATTTGCACAGGTAAGATAGCGGTATGATTATAGGTTTCCTGAACCTATAAAATGGGCTTGTGATATGATCTTTTTTTAAGGGTGTGACAAGAAGCTTTTATTTAATCAAGATTGTGAATCAAACCAGCTTTAAAATTAATGGCTAGCACCAGGCCCGTGGAAACTCTCCCAGTTGAGGCAGTGCTGGGAGAGTTTCCACAGGATGGGATGGGAAAGTAAACAAATCTTTTTACCTGGCCACTGGTATCTTAAAGCAGATGGAAAAGGTATTTAGAATGACTAGGAATGCTGTGGCAAGAGGAGAGGGAATAAAGGGACAGTCGCAGAAGCACAGAATTGCTGCTCAAAGGTACCCCTGGAGACCATCCAGACCACCTGTGCTGCTCAAGCAGGGTCAGCTACAGCAGGCTGAGGAGGGCTATGTCCAGCTGGGTTTCATGTAACTCCACAGATGGAGACTCCATTCCCCCTCTGGGCAACCTGTTCCGATGTTTGACCACCCTCACAGAAAAAAAGCACTTTCTAATGTTCAGATGGAGTATCACACATTTCCGGACCAGACCGGGTCATGATGACAAACCTCCATCTTTGCCCTGCAAATGAGTCCAAGTCAAGCCATAGCTTGCAGGTCACCTACAGCACCTTGATTCCCACATCGGTAGCGGTACCAGAGATGCCCATGTCCCCAGGGAAGTGCAAGATAAAATGCATGGAATTTATGTAATGCACACTAAACACAGTTTACAAAGATTTGCATTCCAATTTTGTATCATCGTAAAATGATTAAAGAATCATTCACACATTTGTGTTTATGTAAAAATATCAGCTATCTTTTTTTTTTTTTAATTAAAAAACATTCTCACAGCAGAGCTCTAAACCATTTCAACTTCTATGAGCTCTTCCAAGCGGTCCTTGTATCAGAGAGAATCTATTGAAGAAACATCCTTCTAGCCTAGAGGTCTGCTTCCAATTTCTTGTGCAGTCACCTTTTTTTTAAAAAAAAAAACAAACAAAAAACCCAGACAAAACCATTTGAAATCATGTGGTATCACATACCACACTTACTACTGACCAAACTGCATCAAGCAACAGCACCAGCTCAGGACCTTTATGGAACTCAGAGTCAATGAACCCTGCAGGATTTCTAGCTATGCTTTTGCCATAACCGCCAAATTTTTTCTGTGCTGAAGAGTAATTTGCAAAACACTTAAATAGCTCTGGCCAGAAAGTAGCAGCTCTACATGGCACTCCCAAGGAAATGACGCTCCTGCACAGCAGTGGTCCAGTGACATGCACATGTTTGCGTGGCTATGCCATGCTGATTCTGAGGTCAGATGACTCAGCCCAATCTAAGACATCCTATTCAGGCAGGTCTGTCAGGTGCAATACCCCAGATCCCCATTATCCAAGATAAAGGAGACTTAACTGTATTTGGGTAGCCTAAACATGATTTCCACTGCACTCGACCTAAAACCAGCAAGTAATGTGCAACAGAACATAAAACAGCATGTCTGCCTTCCAAAATGCAAGCGTGAACCTTATCTAGGGCCTACTTGTTTCAGGTGTAGGAAGTCACATTGCTTATAATTCAACCTTAAGGGTAGAGTTTGTGTTCTATATCCAACACACTTCTTTAGCCAAGACACAGGACTGGAAAGGAAGAGTTGGAAAATGTACCTCAGCAGACTTTATGACCTGGAGTTTCAGTGGAACTCTTCCGTCATACATTGGCACAGACAATTAATACAGGTTTTGGACCCAAACTGCCAGCATTATCCTTAAAAAACCCCAAACAGTACTCAGTAACTTACCTTTCAAAGGCACATCGAATGACAACCAAGATTAAAGCAAAAGGGATACTGAGCAGGAGATGTCGAGGCTGAGGGTAACGGATGTCTTCAGACTCTTGCATGTCCTCCCAGGTGATTCCTGGGGGCAGCCAGAACTCATGCTGCCACAGCCACTCATTCAGAGAGCGCGCCATCCTGGAAGGAAGGGAGACCAGAGTAAACTGAGTCGGGCCCGGGACACCGCAAACCTGTCAGCACAAGCCAGTGAAGCAGAGGAAGGATTACACCCTCGCTGAGGTTGCATCTGGCTGTGAAAGCAGAAGAGGTGTGGAACACATCAGTGCCCGAGGGACTGATAACCTGCTCCCAGATTTTTATCAGGTGCTTGGCAACTGCTGACTTCTGGCACAAAACCAAGAGGGCTCAAATGGAGGTAAGTGCCTCAGAATTCACCAGAAGATTAGTATAATTCAAAGCAAGATGTATCGGAATGTTTTAAGTTTAATACTGCAGCTTCTCAGGTTCCCAGGTTCCCGTTCTACAACACTAACACCTTGGTTTCACAAGTCTGCTCCAGGGCTCGCTGTCTTCTTATACATACATATCCTTAGCTTATAGTCTTTGATATTTTATATTTATTTGTTTCTATTTACACATTATAATTCCACTGTGTGCATGCCTGCATACGTATGCACTGTAATTAATATTATTGTCAGACTTCAACTTAAAAAAAAAAGAAAAATATTTATCCTCCACTTTAAATTATTAAGGAAAGTACTTCCACGTGAGAATTTTTGTGCTAACTGATAATTAAATTATTAAGGAAAGTACTTCCAGGTGAGAATTTTTGTGCTAACTGGATGGATTCTTGATGTAATTTTAAAGACTATGACTGAAGGTGGGATCAGCTAATTAAGCAGTAGAAGACAGCAGAATGGGTGTAACAAAGCATTTGACATAAAAATAACTACTGCTAGATAATTCTACCTCATACCCAAATAGGAGATGCACTGTCCTCCAATACAGGCTGCTCATTCTAGCTGGTAACAACACATGTTGTCATGTCGTCCCACGGGACATCCTCGTCTCTGCATTGGAAAGACATGGATTTGACGGATGAACCACTCGGTGGATAAGGAACTGGCCGGATGGTCACACTCAGAGTTGTGGTCAATGGCTCAGTGTCTGAGTGGAGACCAGTGATGAGCAGTGTTCCTCAGGGGTCAGGATTGGGACTGGTGCTGTGCAACATCTTTGTCAGCGACACGGAGAGTGGGATTGAGGGCAGCCTCAGCAGGTTTGCCGATGACACTGAGCTGTGTGGTGTGGTGACACGCTGGAGGGAAGGGATGCCATCCAGAGGGACCTGGACAGGCTGGAGAGGTGGGACCGTGCCAACCTCACGGAGTTCAACAAGGCCAAGGGCAAGGTCCTGCACCTGGGTCGGGGCAATCCCAGCTCAAGGTCAGGCTGGGTGGAGAATGGATGGAGAGCAGCTCTGAGGAGAAGGACTTGGGGGTGCTGGGGGATGGAAAGCTGGGCATGAGCCGGCCGTGTGCGCTGGCAGCCCAGAAAGCCAACCGTGTCCTGGGCGGTATCCAGAGCAGCGTGGCCAGCAGGGCGAGGGAGGGGATTCTGCCCCTGGACTCTGCTCTGGGGAGATCCCACCTGGAGTGCTGCATCCAGCTGTGGGGCCTCAGCATCAGGAGGACATGGCCCTGTTAGAGGAAGTCCGGAAGAGGCCATGAAGATGCTCAGAGAGCTGGAGCCCCTCTGCCATGGGGATAGGCTGAGAGAGCTGGGGGTGTTCCGCCTGGAAAAGAGACGTCTCCAGGGAGACCTATGGGTATCCCTGCCCAGAGCAGGGAGTTTGGAACTACATGATCCCTTCCAATTAAGGACCCCTTTAAGGTCCCTTCCAACCCAAACCATTCTATGATTCTGTGATTCTATATCCCAAAGACAAGCTCTGAACAGAAATCAGACTGTGTGCAGGCACAGAAGGAGAAAAGGGGAAGCATGGGAATGAGATGCCCATTGAGATCATCTGAACAGCATATGGGAAATGCCACCTTATGAAACCAAGGGAAAAAGCATACAATTTAAGTGACTGACCTGAGTAAAACGAAGCATCTTACCCAGTGGAGACCCAAACCCTGGCCTATTTTCTGCAAAAATAACTCGTAACAGTTAAAAAATGAATCATACATTTGATTTTGAAGACACCTTCATTCAGAAGTAATTTCATTGTTAAACTGAATATCTGTCTCACTCCAGAACTTTGAACTGTGAAGCAAATCGTCTGTATCGTAATGTCTCTTCTTGATTTAGACTTTATTATACATCTCATTGTGTCTTTTGATCGACTGCAAGAGGGAAGAACAGGACCCTAGTTCTTCAAATCTGACTCTCATTTCTCCTGGAGCATGCACAGCCAATTCAGTACTATGACAACATGGATTACAAATGTAGGTGTACCTAGTTCTTCAAATCTGACTCTCATTTCTCCTGGAGCATGCACAGCCAATTCAGTACTATGACGTGGATTACAAACGTAGGTGTAACTGATACCAAGAGGATGCAAACTTTCTGACCATTTAAGACATTCAAAGCAGGAAAACACTTTCCCCTTTTCCCCAAAGACAAGGGAAAAACATTTTACTACAAATGCATTCTTCTCCTCCTTCCTGGATTCCCTGATTTCAGCTTTCGATACCAAAACCCACAACATAAAAATAACTCCTAAAACTCAGAGGCCCAATACACTGCAGAACTGCAACAAAAAGAAGTGGCAATAAGGTCAATATCCAACCTCACTAGCATCAAAAAGAACATCCAGGTCTTTTACTAGCTTTCATTTTGGCAGTAATCACAGTATCTTCCTTCTGGTACAGCTTCTGGAAACTGTGGTTTAGCTCCCACTTCCAGGCTGGTCTCTCTTCCTTCTGCTAGCTCTCCTTCCAGTGCAGTGTCTGGACAAAACTCATTGGCACATAAACCAAAGCTAAACAGGGTTTACAGACTATGCAAATACTGGTTTAAGAGCCTGACAATCAAGATGCAACAGTTTTTGTCTGCCAAATCTCAAGTCTCTACAACCCTCTGGGGCCTAGAGTATAACCTGACTTTCCCCATCAAGGCTGTTTTAGGGTGGGAAGATCTTCCCCATTTTCCTCTGGCAAGGCTGTAGGACCCTTGAGGATTACTTTGGTGATTCACCAAAGGCACCTGAGGCCAGGACCATGGCAGACTGGTGACAAGGCTCGCTGCACATTAAAAGAGGAGAAGCTAGCTGAAGCACACACACATGACAAGCTAGAGGAAGCTTTTCAGGCTACTCAGCAAACATGCATTAACCAGTATGGCTGCAATCCGGTGACACAGACGTAAGCCCATGGCACAGGCTGGCTGGTGTGCTCAGAGCGTTGCTGAACCATGTTTTCGGGATGGCCCTGAGTGTAGACTGTGTGAACACGGGCTTCTGCAGTTACAGTTACAGAGCAGAAAGGGTCTGTGTAGAAGCAATCATGTGAGCATGGGCTTAGCTACACCAAATTCAACACACTGTCACTATGAAGCGAGGTGACAGTGCTCCAAAACCAGCTTGTGCACTTGAGATAAGCAGCTATTGGTACCGGATTAGAAAAGTCAGACAACCTAAACAAACTGTCTGAATTACCAAGAGCTTCACAAGACATCGAAAACACCAACCTCGAAAGCATTGGCCAACTTTAACAGTTAAAAATCTCTGCTCCAGTCAGGAAAAGCACCAGGACATCTGGAATACCTAGAAGAACTACAGAGAGACATTACACCTCCTCCGTGCCTCAGCTGTTCAGAAAGCATTTTGTCCTGGTCCCAGGCAGCAACGAGCTGCTCTCCTGGGGCAGTCTCTAAGGTTTTGTTTCCCTCCCCAATACACCAAGCTGAGTGGTCACTGTTACCCCCATACCGGTGGCACTGGGAACGGGCCAGGGGAAGCTTGCAGAGGCTGGACCCGGAAGGTGGGGGGGTCCCCCCGGAGGTTCCTGCCGGCAGCAAGGTTTTTTGCCACAGCATGGGTTTTTTCCGCGCAGTCTTTGTCCAGACCTCCTGTCGGGTGATGAGCAGAGAAGGAGCGTCTTTTATCAAGCAGACTGCTCTAGAGTCAGGGTTTGAAAGTTTTTTTTCTTCCTCTCACTGCTCTCACCTCCTGGGCTGATTGAGGGGGTTTCTCTCCCCGTTTTGGTGGTTTTTTGTTTGTTTGGGTTGTGGTTTTTTTTTCTTTCCTTTCTCAGGGTTTTTGGATTTGTTTTTCTGCCTTGCCTGGACCCTGGCTGTGTCTGCGCACAGGTGGTGAGATCCAGTACCATTTGTTCTATTTTTCTGTTCTTTTACTTACTTATTAGCAGTAGCATTGTTAGTAACTCCGTAAGTTTCATTTATACAATTAAATAGTTCTTGCCTCTACTTTTTACAACTCTCCCTTGTTTTCCTCTGACCCTTCCTCACTGGGAGTGGGGGGGTGGAGTGGTAGAGCGACTGGTGGTGCTTAATTGCCCGACAGGGCTAAACCAGGACACATTTCTCCAGTAGCACAGGGTTATCCCACAGCATCCACACTAGGGAAAGCTGCCACAGTAACTAGCCTTGCAATTACACAAACAAGGATTCTCCTCCCAGAACTCTATGTATCTGGCAGCAACACAAAAAGATGCAACACGCCCTTGGCAGAGGACAGCAGCTGAACTCTGCCACCGGCTCTCTGTGAGGAGTATGTAAAACAAGTCTTCTAATTTGCTTAGGGAGAATATTCTTACATTCAAAGTGCTAAGGAAGTAAACAGCCATCAATCTGCTCTCATGAGAACTTCCATATAGTCAGGATCTCCCTCCTAGAAGATTTCTTTATGTCTGCAGCTATCTTTACATGTCACAAAAATAAAGGAAAGGGTTAAAAATCAAGCAACATATTTATCTTTTGCAATTTACACAAGCCAAGTTCCCAAGTTGATGCAGCTGGAAAGCTGAAGACAACAGTGTGTCTAAAACGCCCTTCGAGCACCCTCAGAAACACAAAAGCAGGCCCATTTTTTCCTCAGAAGTTCTTTATGCCTCACAGAGCATCCTGTGTTATTAGCTGTAGCTTTTTAATAGTAGGACAAAGCTCTCCAGCTCTGAATACAAGTGTAACAGAGACAGCCTCTCACACAAAGAATTCAGCAAGAACAAAGGAAAACCCAACACAGCAAAACACCTGACACTAACAGATCAGCATTTCACAGTGAGCAGAATAGTAAACGCTGGAAGAACAGCATGAAGTTTGCAATAGGAAGTACATGTAGGGATGAAATCAAGAATAGAGAAGTATCACAGCTAGGCCATGGGGACAGGGAGGACAAGGCTTTGGCAGTTACCGAGCCTCTACTGTGACAGGATCAGTCACATATAATCCAACAAAGCTCCTTTAAATGGACACCGCTAGAAGGTCTTGAAGCAACCGGACTCTGTGCACTGCCCACTGTATTTACTTTGACAGATCTTGACTTACCTAATTTTTTTTTTTTTTCCCCCCTAATTTGGTGGTTTCATCTGAATCCTTAGACTCCCAAAGGTCTCTGCTGTCAGGAAAGCAGGAACTGAGCTGCTCCAAGGAAAGC
>NW_010248335.1:6324-7537 GCF_000690775.1 Eurypyga helias | reverse complement strand
CCCTGCAATAACTGCATGCTGCCGCAGAGAGCGGCACTGCAGGGCTCCCTGAACCCCCAGCCATACACAGCAACACCCCTTAGGGACATATTTATGCAATTTCCCTCTCAGTGCAGGGCTGCTGCAGACGCACAGCATCTAGTTAGAAAGGTTACTCCTCGTCTCACAGGTAAGGTGGTCCAGCAGGTTTACCCAGAAAATGGTTAACTGTTGCTGCTGCTGCTTCACCTACAGAATCTCTTCCCAAGCTAAACATTAATATATAGGCAGATGAATACTCATGTAAATTTACATATGTGAATATAGGAGTTAAGGGTGGAGGAGAAACAGAGACGACTTATGCCTCTTCATAAAGAGCTGGGTAATTACCCCCTCGCTAGACTACAGGCAGGTATCTGCAGTTTACAGCTACGGCATTACGCTACACACGACTGCATTAGCCATTGTTCAGTGCTTACCCTGTTACGATAATATAAAAGTCCATCATAAAAGAGAAGATTACACTGGAGTTTTCAATTTGCTTTTCAAACAAGATCCACATTTTTTTTTTTTAAAAAAGCTTACACTGGAGTTTTTAGTTTGCTTTTTGATTAGCCAACATTCCTTGCCCAACCCCCCTCCCCCTGCCTTAACATTGCCACAGCAGATACTGGTAACATCGATGTGATGGTAATTTCGGTCTATGCTGTAGGAATTCTGACCACGACAGCATGGAACTCCCAACTTCTTCCCACATTCCAACATACAGCTCTCCAAGCTGTTTCCTCCTCTTCTCTACCCGAGGAAGTTGTTAATTTTCGGATCAGCAAAGACCTCACTGGGCCACTTTTAAGTCTTGTTATGACAGGCAACAACAATGCCTTCAATGAGGGTACCAACTGTAGCAGAGGTGTCAATGTTTTAGCAGCAAATGGTCATATTAGAAAGCTGTTCCAAAACCCCCTGGTTGGTACAAAGTAACTACAACAAAGAATTTTCAAGCCATTTATTTTTGCATTAAGACTGGGTTTTACCACAAACAAGTTGTTCTTACTGTTTATAGAACAATACTTCTATCTCATTGTCTAGGCTACCAAGTCCACTGCTTATAATCCTCTATTGTATATAGTGAACACAACTAGGTATAGCCAGAGAAACAGAAAACCTTTCTTTGCACAGTCCTCTACTTCTGACTAGATTCTGTTTCTGAACAGGATTTCAGAGAGGAGTGTCA
>NW_010248335.1:0-6310 GCF_000690775.1 Eurypyga helias | reverse complement strand
TGCTGTTAGTCCCCAAAGACACAACTCCGCACACTGTGCTATTCAAGGTCACCTCGTTCCTCTTACTCTGGCTACAAAGGCCTTCCAGTTCTTGAGTATACCTGAGATGGTCCATTTTCTGCAGGTGGATTTTACAAGTTTGTGGGTGGACAATGCCACAGGTACAACCATCCCTGAAGTGGCTCTGGGTTGAGCCGCTTGGATCTGCCAAGTCTTTTTAGCTTAAGTGCAGCATCATGCGAACAGCATCGCTGCCAGAACCAGCACAGGTATTCCTGCAGATGCTTTCCTGGTATAGCCAGTTTTCCCAGGCCCTAACTAACTACCACCCACCAGCACAGTATTGCCACAGGGGAAATTACTAGTTAATGTGGAAGCACACCACCATAAGGATGTACTTACAGTGCTTCTCTATTCAAGTTGCTTTATTTTTGCCATGCGGCTATGGCTGAAATAATTAAAACCAAAATAGCCCCTTAAATCTTGATGTGCTGGAGACCAAAATGGAGAGGCTTGTCCTACCTTTCTGAGAAGCAGTTGAGGTCAAGAAACAGAGTCCTCTGCATATTTATAAAGGTTCATGTTATTTCAAATTGGAAGAGACATTATATTCCAGTCCTACTCTGGTCCATACTTCCTGAATCATAGAATGGTTTGGGTTGGAACGGACCGTAAAGATCATCCAGTTCCAACCCCCTGCCATGGGCAGGGACACCTTCCACTAGACCAGGTTGCTCCAAGCCTCATCCAGCCTGGCCTTGGACACTTCCAGGGATGGGGCATCCACAGCTCCTCTGGGCAACCTGTCCCAGTGCCTCACCACCCCCTCTGGGAATAATTTCTTCCCGATATCCAATCTAAACCTCCCCACTTTCAATTTAAACCTGTTACCCCTTGTCCTGTCACTACAGGTCCTTGTAAAAAGTCCCCCCCAGCACCCTTGTAGCCCCTTCAGGCACTGGAAGGCTGCAGTAAGGTCTCCTCGGAGCCTTCCCTTCTCCAGGCTGTACAATGTGGATTACCATTGCATAGTGTGCATCTGAACTTTCAACTAATTTTAAGAAATCAATTATTCAAGAACTCCATGGGTAAATTCTCTCCTGACAGCTCTTCTAGGCAGTTTCTTACCTATTTGATAATTCCCACAATCCTGATGTCTTCCACTTTAAGTGAAACTACCTGCTACAGCTACGCAAGAGAAGTTACTAGTTCAGACATGAGGTTTACTGCACCTCTTTTACGTAGAAATGAATAATATCGACAAAGAAAGCTCAGATTAACATGACAGAGGCTATCTTTTGAACATACATATTATAATCTCTTAATTTCAGTCTCTAGGGTTTTTTTTGTGCCCAGCTTTTATTTTTGTAAAGACTTCACACCAAAGATCACAATACTGGGATAAAAATGATCCCAGCAACTATTAATTCTTCTATTTTTGTAAAATCTTTCATACACTTTATCTAACATTTATCTATGAATTTCCCGAACTCTTTAGTGACAATACCTGATAAAATAAATACAGATTTGCTCCAAAATTCATAGATACATGTACCATTATTTTCAGCATGCTGAGATGGAGACTAGCTAGTTCCAGTCTCCTGCCTAGAGGAATACACTAACCTTTTCAAATTTCACTTTAGCTTTGATACCTTAATTTCCATTTCCTCATCCCTGTTACCTATCCTGGAGTCGTACCTGCTTTTGAACACTGCCTTCCGCGTAACAACATTTCCCTTGACCGAGTTCCCTCTTTTTCCCTATCCCTCTTGCTTTTTCACCACTTTAATTTAAAGCTCTTCTTATCCATTGAGTGAATTTAACCACGGATAGGCAGTGTCCAAGGGACTCAGCTGAAATCTATTAAGAAAAATGCCTCTGTAAAGTCCTCTTGGGGAAAAACAAAACAAACAAACAAAAACCACAATCAAAAACAAACACCAAAAATCCCTTTCCTTATAGTTCCAGCCCATGAAATTTGAGCGTCACTCTCTTGGCATGCCTTGTCCTCACTCTCTGTCAAAGCAGTTTTCCCACAAAACCCACTACCCTCTACACCTCCATTTCTTTGAACTTCTTTTGGAGATTGTTATAAACCTGCATTCCCTGGCCATAACTGATGCAGGATCTTCAATCACATGGATGGAGTCTGGTACTAATCTTGGGTAAAAATCTCTCTGTACCCACAGCTAATTTTGCTTTATTTCTTGTCTGTTCCACAGCTTTCATCTTTTTCTCTTGTGATTCTGAATGCCCTTGTCTTTTCCCTAAAACTGCAACTTCTGGCAGAATCTCCCCTCGCTTTTTGCATGAAATAAGACTGTTTTTCAACTCTGACTAGTAGTGAAAGGACAAAACCACAATCACCTTCCCTTTGTAATTACCAACACCATGTTCTCTAGGATCACTGTCCTTATCCAGACTTTGTTCTCTACATCCTTTTCTTTGGAACCTGGCTGAAATTTTAAATCCAGTAACCCTGAACTTCCTGGATTTCAGATGTTCTCCTCAGATCTACCAGCTGACATTTCCTGTCAAATTATTATTTCATGTCTGCTGTCCACCCAAGAATAAATGCATTTTGCAATTCTTCATCTTCTCAAGGAACTTTTCACTATTCGTTTACTTCCACTACTAGTCCAACACAAGCATGAATCTTCACTCCTAATTTTAAAAGCAGAAAGGCAAAATTCACCTCCACAACCCCCTGACTAAGTAAACATCTCTTTTCAGCCCACTGAGGGAGCTGGCTCGCTCTGCCTTGGTTCCTAGACTTTCCAGCTTTTCACCAATATTAACTCTGTCTCATACTTTGGTACAGGCTGGTCATGTGCTGCTCTGTTCAAAGGCAACAATTTTCATATACACCCTCTTTTGGGAGACCTGTCCCAGAAAAAGCATAAAATGCTCAAACAAATGTTAGAAGTTGCAAGCAAAAGTCTAGTAAGCAAACTTGCTTGCCTAGATCACTAGTGAGCAACACTCTCTTCCTCCTTACCCTGCATAAATTACTTACTAACTTCCATACTTTGTGCTCCACTTGCCAGCTCCTCTGTTGCTAGGCTGCTCTGACTGCTGAGTGTCTGCTCCCAAGCAGACTGCCAGGTACGACTGACCTGACGGCACAGGTTTCAGGCTGATGCCACTCATCCACCCAAGAATGCAAATCAGACAGCTTTTCTCACTCAATCATCCCTCACTGAGGGGGATGAGTACAACTCCTTGTCTTGCTCAGTGAAAAACAAGTACTGGTTTAACCAGTTAAAAACAAGGCCAGAAAAGGCGCTGAGTACCTCCAGCTTCACCATGTCTTTGGTCTGGAAGTACTCAGAGCAGTGGGCCCAGTTTTTTCTTAGCCTTCCTCTTGCTGCCAATGTATTTACAGAACCCCTTCATATCCATCACTCCAGCTGAGCTTTGGCTTTCCTACCTCCAATCATGTACACTCAGGCAACACTTCTGTATTCCTCCTGGCCATTCATCCCCACTTCCACCTTCCTGGTACTTCCATGCTGTGTTTGAACTCAATCAACAGTTCCATGTTCATCCCTGCTGGCCCCCTACCATTTTTGTTTGCGGTGAGGTAACATAAACCTTGTGGTCCTGACACTTGGGAACAATCAGTATTCTGCTACTGAACGCTAACTCTACAAAAAACCAAAAAATTTAAAAAAAAAAAACAAAAAAAAAAAACACACTGGAGACCACATGCTGATTGTTTTGGTAAGGCGCAAGAACACACAGTTTA
Source organism: Eurypyga helias (assembly GCF_000690775.1). Classification (NCBI taxonomy): domain Eukaryota; kingdom Metazoa; phylum Chordata; class Aves; order Eurypygiformes; family Eurypygidae; genus Eurypyga; species Eurypyga helias. Next base: position 2,562 of record NW_010248335.1, on the reverse strand, counting down.
CCATCACTATGTAAAAACTGGAACAATCAGTATTCTGCTACTGAATGCTAACTCTACAAAAAACCAAAAGATTTCAACAAAAAAAAAGCACTGGAGACCACATGCTGATTGTTTTGGTAAGGCGCAAGAACACACAGTTTACCATCACTATGTAAAAACTACAGACCATACTACATCTTAGAAGAAGATCAGACATGACTAGTGTCCAAGTAAGGCAACTGAGGCATCCGAAGTACCAGCCAGAACATCTGCATAAAATACATGAAGACATGTATTCCCAGATCTACATGTGTTTCTTGAGAGAGCAGAAATGTAAGATGCAAGAAGGAGGCACCTATGAAACCCAAATGAGCTACTCAACAATTTATTTACATTTTTTTCCTCTATTCTTTCTTCTAACGCCTGTGATTTCCTCCAGTCTCACTGTAGAATTATCAGTCACCGGCTGACATCACTTGATAGAACTGAGGAAGAAAATTGAGTTATTGGTCTCAGGCCACAGTGAGCTAAGAATTCGGGTTGGAAGATCACACAAAGAAACGAAGAGGGAGCTCACTTCTACCTGAACTGCTCATCACTCTTTAACTCATCAGTGCCAAACAAAGCAAGATTCCTTCAAACTGAGTTTTACTGTCAGAGAGACAAAAAAAAAAAAGGCAGAAATGCTACTTATCCCCAAAGACTGTATGAACAAGCAGTTCCTACACAAACAGAAGTATTTTCACAGATGTTGGAAGGAGAAAGGGACAAAAAGGAACCACACACTGTCAGAATACACACTGAATAAGGCTCAAAACTTTAAGCATGAACTGCAATAAATTTGTGAGATCCTTAAAACTCTTCTAAAGGCAAGTTCTGGCCTTATGACCCAGGTCCTGTGCACAGAGGTTCAGATGCTGGAGAAGCAGAAAGTATTTGCCCAGACCTTGTGATACGACACATACCCCAAACGTATTTTCTATGGTCAACTAAAAATTTTCAACTTCTTATCCCTATCCCAGTTACTCAACAGTCGTGAATCAGGCCTCAGAAGGTTTAATTCTAACAAAGACTGGAAAAATAAAGAGCAGGTAAAAGGTTCAAGTCTCCAAACTATACTCAAATCATATTAACATACTGCACAGCTCTCAATAAAGCCTCTTTCCCATAAACTCATGGGACAGTGCAATGCTTTTCCAATGCCTTACATGATTCTTCGGCCCTTTCAAAGCATAAATATTACTAAACAGGCATACGGTTCTGGTCTGATGGTCCTCTCCTGTCCTCTAAGAATCACCCTTGGTAAGCCTTTCTGTTCTCTTTCAGAAGAGCCATTCCTCTTCTGCCCTGCCACCTCTGGCTACGTGCTTAATTCTGCAGTTTGTAGCAGCCCTCAGAAGCTCTTCATCCCTAGTTTCATCTAGAGTTCCTACTTCCCTGCAGTCCAAAGCTTCACCATCAGCCCTTATTTGTACAGGCAACCCCTACAGGGAGTCAGACACTTTGCTACCCTTCTCTCTCCCACAGATGGGCCATTTCCCCAAAGAGCTTTCTACTATCACACCAGCAACCTGAGCACTCAGACAAGTGAAGCACTGAACTCCTAAACTTAGGTCAAAAAAAGAAGAGAATCAGTTGTGATAAATTGGGAAGACAGAGGGACAGATGTGCATGACTTGGCTGCCACAGATCTGGTGAAGATAAAAGACCAAAGTGGAATTGGATCATTTTGAATACAAACACAGATTAGAAAAGAGCTTATCTATCAGTCAGGATGAATTTGTTTGCATGAAGTTGAGGGAGGCATCCCTTATTACAACCCAGTACACCTACAAGATGCACAGTAGACTTTTCACATAATTGTCCTCCTCCCTAATGCAGGAAACGCACAGGCTTTAATTAGTTTGTATGAGCTGGCTTTGAATTTCACTATCAACAGTTCCATCACTTTCCCAGGTATTTGTTCCCACACACTCCCCAGGCTGTTCCAAAGCTTAGAGGGAGAAAAAAAAAAAAAAAAAAATATAAAATCAGATTTTTAAAAAATTATATTCTTATACCTCTAATACTAGTGTTTTCCGTATTTTTCATTTCAAAATACAAACCTTAAAACCCTGAGAATCACATCTACATTCCCAATATTACCACAAAAGCAAATTACATTAAAAACACTGAGAAAGAAACAGCAACCGATGGAAAGATTTCCCTTTCTCCAAGATTAAAAGAACTGTGACTCACTTTCCACAAGCACTACTGTTCAGTGAATAATGCAATCTATCATATGACCATGGTTATTAAAAAAAACTTTGCATATGAATTATGCTCGATTAGCACAGATAACTTAAAAGCCCTGTAATATGCATAGCTTATAAAGCAGGATGTAAGACTCAAATTCTTTCCACAGGCACTGTCCTCTGTTCTGTGCCAGAATAGAATCTAACATCAAAAGAACCTGTCTCCAACTGAGCTTTACCTATTACAGACACAGATCATTATGGGACAGTCTATTGTTTCTCAAGATACTGAAGGCTGCAACCACACTGTTACCTACCCAGCAGTTTCGGTGTTCACAGAACGGTTTGG
>NW_010248334.1:0-20867 GCF_000690775.1 Eurypyga helias | reverse complement strand
TGACCTTGTTGAACTTCATAAGGTTGCCACAGGCCCGCCTCTCCAGCCTGTCCAGGTCCCTCTGGATGGCATCCCTTCCCTCCAGCGTGTCGACCGCGCCACACAGCTTGGTGTCATCAGCAAACTTGCTGAGGGTGCACTCAATGCCATAATCCATGTCACTGACAAAGATGTTAAACAGTACAGGTCCCAACACCGACAACCCCTGATGAACGCCGCTCATCATGGGTCTCCACTCAGACTCTGAGCCATTGACCGCCACTCTCTGAGTGCGACCATCCAGCCAGTTCTTTATACATTGAGAGGTCCATCTGTTAAATCCTGTCTGTCCAGTTTAGAGACAAGGATGTCATGGGGGACAGTATTGAAGGCTTTGCACAAGTCCAGGTAAATTACTTCACTTGCCCGTCCTCTGTCCACCAAGGTTGTGACTTATAAGGATTTTTTTTTTTTAGCTACTTACACCTAAAACTTAAAGACATGTAAAAGGTCACGACTATAAATTACTTTGAAAAACTTTGGAACTAGAAAAATGGACAGTTAATACTATATTCTGAACTTTTGCAGTGGTTGGTGCCATGAGAAACAAGTCAAATATAGTTATACATCAATGAACATGAAATGCTTTCTAAGATTTCTGAACCAATGTAAATTATAATAATTAATTACACAGAAGTAATTCCATGAACTCTCACATTGAAAAAATTGTGGTTCAGACTGGTTTTATATGTAAGTTAAATATAGTTGTTGACTGAGATTTTCGTGTTTTATGGACAGTCCAGTGTCATTTGTAAGTAATTCTTTAATGCAACCTTCTGAGCAGAGTACAAACAAGGAAGTTGTAAAGGGGGCCTAAAAAAAGACACAGAACTGATTCTTAAAAAAGTAGTGGTGTGCTCATGTAGGAAATGCATTTAATTTTAATCTTTTATCAATTTACAAACATTGTTTTACTAAATTTTTTTAATATGTCAAAATATAATCAATATTTTGGTTTATTCCATACTCAGTACTACTATTGCATGATGGTGCTAAGCAATCTCATTTCTCATCAGTAGTGACAGAAGATTAAATCATTTAGTATAGAGAAAGTATTCACAATTGTAGAACCTGGAGAAAGGAGAAGTGGGGCAGATGTACATTTCTTTGTCTTTTTCTTAATGTAAGATGGTGGCATAAGGAGCTCTACACTGTAGTTACTTAATATTACATAAACAGCTGTAGTGGTTAGAGAGGAAAGGCAATAATGAATTATTAATACAGATCCATTTTCAAGTAGTTCTAGAAGACCCATGTGACATCTGCTGAAAATCCAGGTCACTGGGTTGAGAAGCATCTGTGTGAAGCTGAATATCCGTTCCTATGTGTAGTTTGAGCTCTTTAGGTCCCCCTTTCCCCATCAGTCCATTATTTGAGGAAATTCTCATTGGTTTGGCTTCAGTGAACAGGAAGTTACAATAGGTCTTCTTAAAAAATAAATATACTCATTCTAGTTTCACCAGATATTTAGATTTTAGATTTTTTGTTTTCAGCTGTGTTGAGTAGCCATTTTTCTAAAAAAAAAAGATAAGATAGGAAAACTGAAGCAGAAGGCAAAAAGCAAAACGTTAAAATGTTATTGGTGCTTTATATAGCATGTTCTGAAATTTTGTGTTTGATAAGTAGAGCAAAGTGTGCACTTATCCATGATATAACAGAATAATACTGGTTTTCTAGAATAATTGGTGTATTGGGAGCTGCTGTAAAACCACATTTATTTAAGGATAACAAGAACTACCCTTCTTAGAGATAAGGAATATTAATTGGTCTGGCAAGGAATGAAGAACAAAAAGGATAACAGCACAGAAATCAGAGGCAATAAATAATCCTGCTATGCAGCTTTCATCGCAAAAGCAAATCAGGAAACAGTTAGAGATACTATTGAATGTTATAAATACTGGGAAATACAGAATTATAGCTACTACTTAATCCTCAACAAGGGAATGTCCTCAGAATAACTCTATCACCATTACATATTTTTAGGCTAAAGAGACCAAGTCCATGAATTCCCTCTCCATTTTGTCATGTGCACATCTTGAACTTAGTAAGCTACTGATTTGTATGTACACATACTTGTATTTCTCTGTGTGACCACTTTTGTAATGCTCAAACCAAGCCAGCCTTTTATAATAAAATTGCCTTTTCAGCTTGTGTTTCTGCCTACACCTTGTACAACAATGGGCAAAAAACCCTACCAATTCAGTACTTTTTAGGTACTCTTAAATTTTTTACTATCTTGATAAGCTATTAGGTAACTATATAAGTCAACCAACACAAGACAATTAGAATTAAACAATTGTGCATATTTAATTTTGTGCTGGTTTTAGCTGGGACAGAGTTAATTTTATTCACAGTAGCTACTATAAGGCTGTGTTTTTGATTTGTGCTGAAAAGAATATTTATAACACTAATTTTTTAGTTATACATATTAAATTATTAAATTATTCTTTTCTCAACCCATGACTTTCCTTCTCTTTTCCTCCGGTTCTCCTCCTCCACTGGGGAATGGGGGAAGTGAGCGACCGGCTGTGTGGCACTTGAGTGCTGGCTGGGATTAAACCATAACAGCTTCTGTAGTTTCTCACATTTAATATGAGTTAACACTAAATTGTTCATATAGTTCATTTGCTCTGATTAACTGACATACAATGGAATTGTTCATGATCCAGACACAAGTTCCAACTCTGGAAGAGCTTAAAATGTTTTTTGTAAGAAACCAGGAGGGTATATGACAGAAGAAACCAGTTTCTAATCATAGCGTTGATTATTTGGGTTTTTAGTTTGCAAGTAACTATCATGCAGACTCACAAAGCCACTCATCCATGTAGAGTTCAAAGGTAGAAAAGTGCGCCTGGGATGTAATGAGACATTCTGTCCTGTGGGGACAAAAAACCCAAATAATTTTTGTCTAAACCATAGAGCAAAGCCAAGAAAGAATGAGTGCAAAGGGAATGTTTGCCAGGCTCAGTGAACAGGTGATAGTACTCATCTTGCTAGTATTAATTTTGTCTCTTGTTTCAGTCAGGCAATTCAGGTAATTTCTTGATGTATCTGAGAGAGCAAGATAGTCAGTAGAATACAAATAATCAAAGGTCAGAGAGAAGCTTGAAGAAATAGTATAGTGGCAGTATAGTTGAAGACGAAACAACCTAACTGCTGTTCGTGTTTGCTTTGAATAAGCAAGAAGACTCTACAACAGCTGTGCAAAACTGCCAGATGCCACACACGTGCATTTTCTTTTCCACCATTCATTTTGCTGAGTATCTTCTCTGTTTTACCACTGACTGTCCTCAGTAATTCTGAGACACTTAGAGCAGTCACATGTGCAATCACACCTATCTCCATTATTATCCTTTCCCCTCTCTTCTCCTCCTGAGTCCATTTTCTCTGCTTGATTTTTTTTTCCATTTACCTACTGTTTTAATTCTAGAGCTCTATTATTGTATTGCATTGCAGTATTATTCAGCAAAGACTATAGATGTTGCCACAACTACAAGAATGATATTTTTCTTAAATGAAATTCAAGACATTCCGGTTAAAAGCAGTTTATTTCAAATAATTTTTTGCTAAATATTTTTATCAAGTCCTATTTTTTATTTATATGTATGATATCATGTGTGCTTGCCTTGTGAATCCTTAAGTGCTATGCAATGACCCAATGAAGATCCAAATCTCAAGGGTGTTGTTTTTCTGGCTTTTTTGGTTTAGTTTTTTTTTTTTTGGTGTTGGGTTTGGGTTTTTTTTTAACTTATTCTAATATTAATGTAGGGATTGTGCATCCAAATCTGGCATATAATCTCATCACATATTGTCCTTAACGTTCACTTTAACAAGATTTGCATTAGAAAAAGTTCAAAACCGGACAAACCTGATTTTACCAGTTGTGTGATGTTTTTGAACATAACATCACTGCAATATAGTCATTGCATGAATTATCAGAATTTCAAAACATTCACACAAATCATCTGGATTTACATATATATCTAAAGCTCACAGTCATTATCAAAGTATCTGAATGTTTTCCTGGTGTATCTGAAATACTGAAGAGTGTTGATTATATCCCCATTTTGTTGTTTCCGTAAATGCTATGCTATTTATTGTGGCAAACTTAGTTGTAAGCTGCTCAATAACTGAATTTACCGGTTTAGGTATGATATGAAGAATTTTATATTTTGTTGTATAATATTAACAAATGCTGTGCTATTTAAATATTTTTTCTCTGTTGTAACAATAAAGTAACTTGAAAACACTGATAAATCAATAATAAAACACATTTAATTTGTTCTATGCTTAATGTCATTACTACAAATTTAATTCCTTCTACAATAGCCAAAGAAGGGAATGATTTCACATAAAATCCTGATTCTGGATTTTCATTAGAGCAAATCCATTCACAAATAAAATAGAGGTTTTTAGATGGCTTATACGAGTCAGACAAAATGACATCAGAGGAATAATTGATAATTTCCATAGAGAATAAAATTGGTACTGCTTGTTTAAGCAAGTTGTATATTGCACTATGTATTGTATAGTTTGCTTCTGCAACAAAAAAAAGGAAAACTCCAATATTAAATTGGCTGTTAAGAATGTAAAATAAATGGTAATAAGCTTGTCTGCAAATATATGTAAAACAATACTGTTCATGTGCCCAACAAAACCTTTTCTTTTTAATGAAAGGCAGTAATCTTATATTTCAAAGAATAAAAAAAGGGGTAAAAAAGAAATGATTTATTTTTATGATTGTTAGATGTTGCTGAATGCTGAAGTGTTACTTCAGTAAATATTTAGTAGGATGATTACATTCAAGCATCTAGCATTCAAGCATTACTGTATTAGATAAACACATGGTGAATTAAGTCCTGAATGCCTAAAAATGGTGTATATGATTTTGAACAGCAATAACAAAAAAAAAAAATTATATACTAAATAACGTACTAAATAATTTCTTTACAATGGCTAAACCTTTGTAAATGTTAACTGAGATAGTATTGGAAATAAAACCCAAATACTGGGTTTTCTTCTTTTCAGAATCCAAAAAATGTTTTCCAAATGACATGTGCCTTACAAGTTAGTTAAATATCAGAGGATTCAATTCAGAATCCCAGGACTCTGAATAAAATGGAAAAATGTCAGTATTTACCCAGTGTTCCAAGTTATCTTACATTTGTGAAAAGCACACATACCTTTAATGCTGTAATATGCCATTACCAAAGAGAGCTTCTTCTAATGTTAGACATTTTGAAGAATTGGAACTTGCTGAAGATTTTTTTCTCATTAGAGGCTATTTGTGTCTTAAAGAGAAAAGAAACAGAAACTACAGATTATCCTTATACTAAAATTATTAGAAGAATTATATTATTATATCTCTCATGAAATTTAGCATTGTGTCAAAAATTATTTACCTCTGACTCATGACATTTTAATGTGATACTTGCAAATAAGCATAAGGAAGTATGCCCGTGACATGCAGAAATATTTAATATAAAGCTTTTAAAATGGTTTTACAATGGTTTAGCATCAGAGTATTCTGAAACTTCAGTCTGTGTTTTCCACCAATATATTCTTAAATTAATAACAGCTCAGAGATCTGCATTTTGAAAATAATAAAAAGGGACTTCGGTGGCTTTATCTTCTTGTTTACTGCATGAAAACCAAAAGATTTGCATAAAAGATATTGACCAGCCTACTCTGAGGTGTTGAGCTAAAATCTTGTTCCAGAACTCTAAAAAGATACTGTGACTGTATCATATGAAATGTAAAGGAGCGTAACTTGCACAGCAGTGAAGAAAACTTGTATTCCTGCTCTTCTCAACACCAAAGTACAGTTACCTAGATGAAAAGCTTTATATCCTGATATCCCCTGTGTATAGTCTTTTCCAGTAAAAAAGCAATAAACACAAGTACTTCAGTGAAGGCAGAGATCAGGGTAATTCCCAAAAAGTGCCTCTCACCAGACATGTTGGAGCAGACCAACCCCTTGTATAAAACAGTACAGCACTAGAGTAATAACAGAGCTGTGATGGTGATCCAGTAAACGAGTCTTTGCTTCACAGTGGCTTCTGTGAACTTGTGCATTCTGAGATTGTGTTTACATGCAGTGAGCTTTTCTAATAAACTTCTTTTGCATGTTAGGAGAAGCTTGTCACTGCTACTTGACTTCTGGTTTTGCATGCTATGTTAGGACACAGAAGAAAGACTAGTATTTTTTCATATGGAGAGGCACTTACAAAAATATATCTTGCATACATGGTTTCCTTTTCATCCAACACTGATTTCGTCAGACTTCAGACAAGTTTGTTCTTCTCTGTGTTACATGTGGTAGAAAGGAAGTTAATTTTTTATGAACATTTTCATGTTTTGTCTTTAGTCACAGATGGGTTTCTGTTCCAGTTTTAGAATAGTATTATACTGCATATGGAACTCCATGTAAGTTATTATTAAAATTTTATCATGTCAGTGGGGACTAAGGATTAGATTCAGCTATGGAAATCATATGAAAGAACAACCAAGATATCCATGTAGGGTTGGCAGATATGGCACAGAACCAAAGGAAGTCTGTGTCCTTTAGGAGCAGCAATCGAAGGTCTGGTAAAATTTCCTATGTTGTATCAAATATTTATGGCCATCTAACTGCAAAGCAAACAGAGCTGTGTGGACAACTGACCAGCTGTATTGGCTGAATTAACCTGCATTAACATCAGCATTTAGTACTAACTGACATGCAGTGCTGTGTTCAAGATATATGCATGGCTCTGGAATGTCTGACAGGGGTCCTGGTGGAGACAACTACAGCCTCCACTGGAGGATGAGCACCCAGGCCCAGTTTAGTCTCATCTACACTGATAGAAGGCCTGCTGTCTCGGAATCAGCTGTAGCAGAGTAGAGCTTGCGTCACTGGAAAGTCCACATCGGTTCAGCCCGAGGCTGAGATAAGAATAAACCAACCATAAAGCACCGTGGAAAATGATGGATTTATTCACTATTTTCCCTTTTTCTTTCATAGTGTGGATATATATACAAAGGTCATACTGTGGAGGTGTTGTTATCATTATTATTATATGGAGTCATAATGTGGGATCAAACATTGACCCACATTAGGGGGTCTCTAAGCCATGTCTCTAGGTAAAGACACAACCTCTTTGTTTTGGGAGGGATGTTTTAGGAGGTATGGATGTAAGACATTGTTTTCCAGGAACAAAAAACAACTCCTGGCCTCTTTTTTTTAAATTTTTATAGTATAGATACATTCAAAAAATATTATTTTTGATGGATAATTTTATTCTATGTCTTTCATTTAAATGCTATTTGATCCTTATTTATACACTAGCTCTTAAATTGCTGCTTCTTCTACATACTTAGAGTGTCCAGAGTTTCCATGCTGCTAACAATGGATGGAGATGGGGAGGATGGAAATTGGAGAAGACAATGACAAAACATTCTAGATGGGGCAATCAGATTGAAAATCATAGTATTTATACAAAACTAGTTTTAGGCTATGTAGAAAACGCTGTCATTGCTGGTCCTCACAAACTGCAAAAATATGCAGAAAATCTTTCAAAGGCCTCATCAACCCAGATTCCACTTTGCCTAAAATATTTCTGTTCAAACAAAATACTGTCACCACCATGAACTAACGTGGTCTGAAAGATATGTACTTGCAGAATTAACCCAAGTGATGTGTGCAAATGGCATTCTTTGCCAAGATGATGAAAACTGACTGTAAGAATCTCACTGCTCCATTTTTTTCCTGTAAGATGAAGCTATGAGCATCACACAGAAAAGCAACCGCAAAGCAGTACTTTCATTTCAGAACTTTATTTCCTCAAGTTAACATTTCAGTCCCCAAAATATTTTGTTACTAATGTGGTAAATTTAATTAAATATTTCTAGAATCGATATATTCTTTGAGTTCTGAATAAATATTTGGGAAGAAATTATGGAAGATTTACGCATGCTAAGCATCAATTGACACAAATAATTATTTTTTATTCCAGTGATGTTATCTTCAAAACACATTTCAGTATGAATAAGGTATCAGACACTGCTGGAACTAACTACCAGCTTGTGTTCTTATCTTCTGTAAGGTTAAATACTTTGCAACATTCCATATTATTCCAGTATTAACTGAAATTCCATTACTAACTTTCAATACAGAAAGGTGGTTAACTGAAATTATTTAATTGTACAATTTTTGTACTTTCCTTATGTCTAAGACTCTATGTTAGTTTGTCAGGAGCAAACAAATCCTTCAGAACGTGTTCATCTGAAAAAAAATCATACATTCCCTAAAGCCACTCAAAAAGAGAGAGCTATGTAAGAGTTTTTTAATTAAATTGTAGGCTGCAACTACATGAAACTCTGGTGATGGAAAGGGTCCTTTGCCTAAATGAACTGTGGTGTTTAGAAAAGTATCATAAATAGTCTTTTTAATAGTATAAGTTGGTCCATGTATTCCAATTACTTGATTTTCCTCATGACTGCTTTATCGCTCTGAATGTATAATTTCTGAAAACGTTCAGAACTGATTTCTGTACATGGCAATGATAAATTGTTTGTTCATTTGCTTCAAACAGAAATTCTGTTTGGACTCTATGCAATAAATTTAGTATCAAGATTAACACAATACTGTAAAAAATAGCATATGAATAAAAGTACGTTTTGGGTTTTTTAAAATGTTTGCTGCTAGGTATGATGTGCTTCTGAGTATATTTTTCCAATATTTTCCAACATTTTCTCAGTTAATAACAAAAGTTAGAACTGAAAAATGAGCAATGTACTTAACACTGAATTTGGAATACGTATTCCCCTTTTTCAAATTACTTTTTGCAGATGAATTCAGCTGCTACAATTGTGTGCACTTATATTCAAAGAACAGCAAACCAGGACAGTGTCTTTGCCAGATGCAATGAACCAAGACAGAACAGTTACACCCACAGTTCCTAGTATCCACTCCTCCCCTTCATGCCATGTTCACTCTTCCACTGCCCCTCTGGGTCCTTTGGTCAATAGCCTCCGTGTGGTGTTGGTTGACAGCCAGCTGAATATGAGTCAGCCCAGGTAGCCAAGAAGGTCAGTGACATCCTGGCTTGTACCAGGAACAGTGTGGTCAGCAGGACTAGGGCAGTGATTGTGCCCCTGTACTTGGCACTGGTGAGGCTGCACTTCAAACACTGTGTTCAGTTTTGGGCCCCTCACTGCAAGAAGGACATAGAGATGCTGGACTGTGTCCAGAGAAGGGCAACAGAGCTGATGAAGGGTCTAGAGAACCTTTGCCTTGTAGGATTCCCTTGGGTTTGTTTTTATATTTTTGATAACATGCTTGTAAACCTTACTCTTGGTTGGCAAGTTACATCCAAGTTTACTGCATGATCTGGTGCATTTTACATATGTCAGAGCCTTGTTTTTTTGTTTTCTCATGACTAAAACTAAAACTTGTTCAGATTTTGGTCTGCATTTCTTTAACCAATCATGGGTGGTTTCTTAGAGCGATGGGGTCTCCAGTTTCAGCCTAGGCGCTGTTCCCTATCATCCTGTGCCTGTGCTCCTTCCTCCACATCCCTGGTCTTCAGGGCTTCCGCTATCAGACCAGGACTGTATTTCTCTCCAAAACATGTCTATGTCAGTTAAAAACACTTTGATATAAAAAATGAGTAACTGCTTACTACTAGTATTTATACAAAAAGTATAAGCCTAACATATAGAAATAAGCAAAGGCAAACTAACTCAAACACAGGCATTAGGAAAAATGCTGTCAACGTTAAATCAAGTAAAAATAAAGCTGGAAGCATTCAGGGCAGGTTCAGACAAGTCTGACAAACTCTGCTCTGAGGACCTGCAGGCTCAGTGGCCTGTTCCAGCAATGGCAATACAGTATTACAGGGCTAGAAGGCTACAGTAGCTTTCACCTTACCTCCAACAAACAGCTAAGGCATCTACTGTGTCTCTATGGGCTCGTGATTAGGGAACTTTCCAGATTCCATTTCCTGCACTACCAAATTTTTATAAATATGATTGCTTTTTAAATAATTGAAATAGAACATGTAACTCGGTACTTTATCCTAGGTGCAGTTATATAGAGTATAGTGAGTTACTCCAGCAAAGCAGAATATAAAGTCTTCTGTTTAGCTGCAGGGGATTAAGAATCTTCTCACTTCTATCATCCCACAGTAACTTGTTTTTATATGCATTTTCAGTGGTGATTGTCAGTTTAATTCTCTTCACCAGGGGTAAAAAATGACTATTTATTTCATCCACATCCTGTATGAGAACATTAAGCAGTCAGCCACTGAATAAATTATGAGCACGTTACTTCTTACTATTATCTGCTTTGACTAAGAGGGCTAGAGCATCTGATTATGCACAACAATGGTAAATATACATGTAAAAATTATTGCCCTTATGCTATTTTAACTATATATGGGTACCTGAGACTTTAAAGCCTTTATGCATTAGCTGCAATTTCTTAGATCTAAACTAGGGATCTGCAAAGTGGCAGTTAAGCAGTTAAGCAAATATCCTCTAGTCTTTTACTTTAAAATATTAGAGCCATGCTTGGTTTTGAATACATAATTACTCATTATAAAGCAAGATATATAACCCACATTCTCAAAAGAACAAAAGAAACATTTTTTTAAAGAAGTATCTTTTTGCTTCATACAGAAAAACTAGGAAAATTATTAGACACAGTAGTCACACAGTAGGAGGTGTAGGATGTTGCAAAATGCTTGGCAGTAGCACTAAGTACTGAATATTCCTGTAACTCCATTTTTTCCAAACTAGATGCTGTGAACAGAAATGTTATTCCAGTAGACATATTTCTCCCATCTGAGTAGAAACATCTTGCTTGCTTGCTTGCTTGCTTGCTTCCTTCCTTTCTTCCTTCTTTTTTTTTTCAAAAGAATAGATCCCTGGCCCGGGAGTAGCTAGTTAGATTTAGGTGTCTTAATCTCAGAAAGGATCCTCACCTACCCAGAGCGAAGGGCAAAAGGAGCTGGATTCAATTATCCTCAGATAAACATCACATGACATTTGAGCTGTTCTTGGATATTCTTCCTTGCTTTCAGCTCTACTCCATAATATTTTATACTGATAATTTTAAGAAAGGAGAACTAATAAGGGAGGTTATGTATACTAATATAATGACTGCGTAATTATTTCATGGTTACTCTTGTGAGATGCCTTTAATAACAATGAGGGCAAAAATAATGCTTTAGAATTCTATATATTCCATATCATATCCAGTTTATATGTAATTATAGGATTTCTACTCAGAATGACTACTGAATGTGGATAGTTGTGAATAAATTATGAAAAATCTATGTATGGAGGAATTATTAGATTACCAAGAAAGTCATAGCAAAGTATGTAGCCCCAGAAATAAAACCTTCTGTTTCTTCCTTAAAGTCAGAGAAGATTTACAACAAAAAAATTAGAGAACAGATAAATAAGAAACAAAGGGGCTGGAGAAGAAAATGCTAGAAGAGACAGAAATACAGGTCTTGGACTCAGAGTTCCATTATGTTTGAGAAGGGAAAAAAGTTTTACGGAAGAAGACCTATTAGAGAAACTAATGAGGATGTTAGGACTGAGAAGAACCAAGAACCAGACTGCAGACATAAATTGTAATATTATTCTATGCAACTTAAAAAGAAAGCAATTGTAAATATTTTGAAAATTATGAAAAAATTATACCTGTTGCAATTCTCAACTGGTAAAAGGGATTATGATTATGAGTTTGTTATAAACATGTTCAAACTCTAGTTAAAAAAATTGAAATAAACTTAAAACCACTATATTTTCCAGTTTTAGTTTGAAGCTATACCTGTTCTCACAAGTGACAACACAACCAGAATACATATGTGTCTAGAACTGGATCATACTGGTGTGGTAGTATGCTAACAAGTTATATGGAGTAAATAATTATTTTGTAATTTATAAGGGTTTTCTTGTCCCACTCTGCTTGTAGCATATAAGTATATAACCATATAAAATTAGAGAGAGGTATGGTTTCTGGTTTTTGGTTTTTTGTTTTGTATTTTTTTCTTTTTAGTAGTAGAAAATGTAACAGAGGACTTAACAGAGAAAAACACCACATACATATTACTTGCTTCTTAATTTTTTATGTAGTCATTCCATAATAAACTTTAGTTTTCTCAACTAGTACATTTCTAACTTGTGTATTGACTGACTTCTACTGTAAATGTTGTATAACAGTGAGCCCTCAGAGGCAACCGAAGGTACGAATGTACTAAATTAATCAGCCTGGTCTAGTACACTGTCTCAGTAGGAAACACAAAGATATTTTGGGCAGTAGTAAAGCAAGCCAACAACTAAGTCTGGCATCATCTGCAGAACAGAGGGAGTTCATTGATAGTAATGTGATAAGAGATTAAAATCAATAAGTAGTGGGGAGCTGATCTGGGAAAAGTATTGAAAATGAGAACAAGAACTTAATATAGTGAAAGACAGAATTTCCTTAACAAAGTATTAATTGGTCTGAAAGAACATAATAATGAAAAGTCACATTTTAACAAATATATTTTTCTAAGTAAATGACAAAGTCTTTTGTGAAAGACTTCAGTAGTATTATCTTAAAGCTGGAGCACTGAGAACTAAAGTGAATTCCAGGATATGTCTCTAATGGTAAATAAACAGTCCAGGAACATTTCACTGTATTCAAGATCAAAGAGCATGCACAGCTCCCATTGCAGGGTCTTTCCTGTGCCTCCACAGGCCAACCAGGATGATTCCCCTTAGGTTCCCTATTAGCAACACTCCCTTGTACACACTATTCCTTGAACTGTGCCTCTGGATTTTCTCAGAGCAGGCTACTACTCCAAGAAAAAAGCATGCAAGTTAATCATGACACTGAATTCATGCCTCAGTGTGAGCACATTTTTTGATGCTGTTAAGTTTTCCTAGTACAAGCACAGCTTCTAAGATCAGCATCGGCATCTGAAGAAGAATCAGTGTGATGGTCCCCTAAACCGCATTGCAGTGCTTTATCTCCCATGTGCCAGTCACTCTCAATAATTCGACAGCTAGGTCATTTATGAAATAGCTGGGTTCTGCTCCTCACTCACCTCCTGTTTTAGTGTGGTTGCTGTCTCCTTGATTTTAGAAACATAGAATCATAGAATAGTTTATGTTGGAAAAGAATTTTAAGATTATGAAATCCAAATGTTGACATATCACTGCAAAGTTCACAATTAAAACACAGCCCTAAGTGCCACATCTAAACATCTTTTAAATACTTCCAGGGATGGTGCCTCAACCACTTCCCTAGGCAGCCTTTTCAACCCTTTTGGTGAAAAAAATTTTCTTAATATCCAATCTAAACCTCCACTGGAGCAACTTAAAGCCCTTTCATCTTGCCCTGTCCCTTGTTACTTGGGAGAAGAGGCTGACACCCACCTCACTACAACCTCCTTTCAGGTAGTTGTAAGGAGCGATGTCTCCAGAGTGTCCACTTCTCCAGGAAAAAGAACTCCAGCCCCCTCAGCCACTCCTCGCAGGACGTGATCCAGACCCTTCCCCAGCTCTGTTGCCCTTCTCTGGACAAGCTCCAGCACCTCAGTGTCTTTCTTGCAGTGAGGGGCCCAAAACTGAACACATTGTTCAAGGTGCAGCCTCACCAGTGCCCAGTACAGGGCCACAATTTCTGCTCTAGTCCTGGGGCCACACTGTTCCTGTTGCAGGCCAGAATGCCATTGGCCTTCCTCGCCACTTGGGTATAGTGTTGGCTCATACTGAGCTGGCTGTTAACCAGCACTCCCAGGTCCTTTTTGCCAGGCAGCTTTACAGGCACTCTTCCCCAGGCTTGTAGGGGAAGCCCATTGCATGGGGTTGTGACCCAAATGCAGGACCTGGCACTTGGCCTTGTGGAAACTTGGCATCAGCCCATTGACCCAACATGTCCAGATCCCTCTGAATAGCCTTCATACCCTGAAGCAGAGCAGTGCTCCTGCCCAACTTGGTGTCACCTGCAAACTTACTGAGGCTGCACTTGATCCCATTGTCCAGGACATCGATAAAGACATTAAAAAGAACTAGCCTCAATACCGAGTCCTGGGGAACACCACTTGTGACCTGCCAACAACTGGGTTTAACTCCATTTACAACTCTTTGGGCCTGGCCATCCAGCTGGTTTTTTACCCAGTGAAGTGTGCATCTGTCCAAGCCAGGAGCAGTCAGTTTCTCCAGGAGAATGCTGTGGGAAGCAGTGTCAAAGGTTTTACTGAAATCTAGGTAAGCAGCATCCACAATCTTTCCCTCATCCACTAAGTGGGTCACCTTGACATAAAAAATCTTTTTTTTAAATTTAAAGATTGAGGCAAAGAAGGCATTAAGTACCTCAGCCTTTCCCTCGTCCTTTGTCACTATGTTTTGTCCTGCATCCAGCAAAGGCTGAAGATTCTCCTTAGCATTTCTCTTGCTGCTAATGTATTTATAGAAACATGTTTTATTGCCTTTTACTGCCAGATTAAGTTCTTACTGGTCTTTGGCACTTACAATTTTCCCTCTGCATAACCTCACAACATCCTTGCAGTCCTCCTGAGTTACATGCCCTTTCTTCCAAAGTTCATTAAATTCTCCTTTTTCTCCTGAGTTCCATCCAAAGCTCTCTAGTCAGCCAAGCTGGTCTTCTATCCCACCATCTCGTCTCTGGCACATGGAGATGGCCTGGTCCTGTGCCTTGAAGATTTCTGTCTGGAAGAATTCTCAGCTTTCCTGGACTCCTTTTCTCTGCGTAACTGCCTCCTTTTCTGTTGCTTGGTGGTGGCAGCTTCTGCCTGTTCATGGCTTTATCCTGGCAGTGTGCTGAGGAAATGATTTGCCAGCCTTAACTTAAACCAGTGAGTCCTGTCCCTATTGGCAATGGGATGGCACTCAACTAGCCACTCCAATGCATCAGGGAACACGTTTCAAGTCCTAGTGGAATGTAAAAATACATTATTGCTGAAATACCCTCAATTTTGCTAAGTGTTTCTTTATGTGCTTAGCCCTTCTTAACAGTGGTCTGATTGCCAATAGATAACATTTGCAGACAAAAAGGACAAAACAGAAATTCCTAGATTCACTGAAGTTAATTGCAGTTTTGCCACTGAGAGCATTAGGACTTAAGTTTGTTTTCCTCTGACTGAAACATTTCCAGAGCCAGAGATACTGACAGTAGAAGCCAAGGGGGTTATTTTCTCAGTAAAATCTAGGAGCTGTTTTCAACAAAGCTCTGTTATCTGTATTATTAGTACATCATGTTCTGTCTCTACAGCTGTAAACATAGAACATGTTATAAACTGTATGTTTAGTAAAACATATATGGGAACCAAAGAGAGTGAGAATTAGTCCTTATGGTTTAAGGTTTTATGTCTCAATATATGAAGTAAGCAATTACTTATGAGAAGAATCACAGTGCTAGCGTGACTAATTTCGCAAAAGCTGTGGCTTTCAAAAAAAAGTGAGAAGAATATTGGCTTGGAGAGCTGAAGCACAGATGGATAATCTGATCACTGCTTTCTTACTGGACTTCTTTAGTGAATAGAGACTGAAGTGTCATCTCTTCAAGCGACATCTGAAACACTGATTCTCCTAAAATGAATGCTTCAAGGTTTAACAAAACTACTTTATTATTATTAAAGCCCATTAAAAAGCAAATTCTAAATACATAATTAAAACTCAAGAATAGTTAAAATTATCAATTATCAAACCAACATTTAGTGCACATTCATAAAATAGGAGTGAAGAGAGAGTCATGGACTTTTTTTCCTTCAGGGCATAAGATACTAGCTCTTTGGTCTGCTCATTTACCCACCTAGGGACTGAATTATTCATTAGTTAAAAAGGCACAAGACTAATATTATCCTTTAATCATATCATTGTTACGCCAGATCCTGTTATATTGTATCTACTGTGACATCACATGGCAAACAGTATATAGCTTCAACCAGCAATTTCTTTGATGATGCCTGGCAGCTTATAAATGTAATAACAATCTGTCCTTGATGATGTAGATGTCATTCCTTTGCAATGAGGTCTTTTCAAAAAAATAGTCAGTCCCTTAGACATGCACAATTTTCTATAAATCTGCTTTGATTAGGTGATGAAGGCAGAGTTCAGTAAGGTTGCTTGTCTGCTGAAGACTGTAGATTGCCTTTTAATAAAAATCTGCTGATAAGAATAAAACAGCCTCTTACTCAGGATGTGGTAATTAGAAATTAGGCTGTTTGGAATAGGACCTTAGTTTTGCCTAAAAGAAGAACAAGACATGCAGATTAAAGCCTTTGGTTCTATATCTACTTTATGGCTCCATAAATGAGAATCACCTTGGAAGACAAATCAACTTTAATGAATATTGTGGAAAAATGGTTTTAAAATAGCTAAAGTAAAATGAGAAAATTTGTTTTCTTCATCCTTAGGTAATCAGGAAAGGTTATGAGCAACATTTGACTGAAAATGGACTTCTGTGTAAAGGGCAAAGCAGGGCTACACTTCTGGAATTGCTATTAAGGAGACAGTTATCGCTATTTTCTTAATTGCAAGTGAATAAGGATAATGCAAGATAGTGTAATTCGGATAATGCAAGATAGTGTAATTCTGTATTTCTTTTCTTACAAGCATGTCAGGTTTTTTCCTCCCTCCCAGGCATTTATTTTGCATTGCATTCCCTGCCTCTGTACTGAGATTTTTTTTCCTGCACTAGTCCCTTCACTAATCCACAGAATTCGGCAGTATCTTCTGTAAGAAACCACAGCTATCCTGAGTTTGGAGCCCAGGCTTTAGAAAACCTTTAGGGCAGGATCTTAAAAATAACCAGAAAACAAGACCTGCTGAAAGTCATTTAAGCATGCTGAGTAATTGCCTCTTTATCAATTATGCCTAAGCATTTTAATAACATTTCACACAGCTTGTGATTGCACACAGAAGATGAAAGATGAGCTGGCTGTATAGAAGAGGTAAATAAACTGGAAGTCTAAATCAGTCAGGTAATGAAAATGATGACATAACCGTAGCACACTACACTATGATAGAGGCTCTTCTGCCATGACACTTAACCTTGGTGAAAAGGTCAGTTTTCTACTTTCTGAAGCACTTAAAGTATTTTTATTTTGATAATGATTGTACATGTCAGACATAATATTCTTGGTTTCCCATGCTTTTCTATCATTTACTGCTTGAACACTGTCTAGTGCCATTTATACTCAGCAGTGTATCAAAGATATTTGAACAAGGCTGAGAAATAAAACACAGGACTTAGGGAAAACCTGAGCTTTCTGGGCTAGCAACTGGATGCTGTGAAGAAGGTGGTAGGGCATATTAAATAACAATGGACAACAGAATGCTGTTGTCAAACATGAGTTATTAGCACTGATTATCACCTGTCCATTTATTTTTTAGGGACATCAGAGGAGTTTAACTCACAATTTTTTTTAACAAAAATTGTGTCTGTTTTTTTTAAACAATTTCCTTATTGTGGATGATAATATCATTTGATTAAAATTTGCTTTTATTTCAACTTAGACTCCACTCTCATATTGCCTATCCTCAAATAAAAAGAAATACCTATGTTTCTGCTGCTAAGTACACTGAAAATGAGCATTCTGTTCTTCAACACCATCTCACTAAGTGACAATCTTGAAAGCTTACTTTACGTGGACTTTATCTGTTGCTCTGAAGTTTCAGATCAAGCATGACTAAAACTCTATATGTAGCAAAAACTCATTCCACCTTTTCTGAGAGATTTAATTAATGTTTTCCCCATAGTCTTACGTGTTAAATTTCATTAATGTCCTCTGGCTTTTATGTATTTTCTAACTCCTCATATAACATTTTCTTACCATGTAACTTTTATCTTTGAGATCTCAGATTCAGGTTTTTTCTTATGTGAAAGTCAGTCATGAAGAAATGGCTAATGATGTATTTGTAACTCTATTTAAATTAGTATCACTCTTGCTTACAATCTCCTCAAAAATCTATAGGTTTTGGTTGTAAGAATTGTTTCCTTTTCTGCATCCATTAAAATTATTATCTATTGCAGCCTTCTATACCAAGGTGAATCCATTCCCTCCATTCCCAATAGAATGTTGTCTTCTTGTGAAAACTTTTCTCTAGCTTTCCTTTCCCAAGTAAATAAGTTCTTCTCACTTTATTATTGGTGTTATTTTGCTTTTAATTAAAAAGCTAGTAGATCACTGGTACACCCCTACCTTTCTGGTGGTTCTTAGTTTGCTGTTTTCTGTCATGGATATCTACATCAGGACGGTATTTCTGGGTGGGCTTTTGTTGACCCCAAATATTCACTGTCAAACTATGCAGGATATGGATATTCAAGGAAATATAATTCTCTGCTTAGCCATAAATAAAATCTTTCTTCTAGTTTTAAGTGTTCTTGGATTTTCTCTTTGTTGGCTGATATGCCCAGATGATAACATGCCTTCTGAAGAGAATCCATAGTCATTCACATAAATGTGAAGCTAATAACCCTCATCAGGAGCAATATCCTGCGGAGAGAGAATGCAGATTAACTACTGATTACCTTAACATTACATCAAATCAGGCCACAGTTTGTTCACAGAAATGTCTTACTCACTTTTAAGTGAACTTAAGACTTATTTTTTGTATCATTTTAGGTAACCAAATGCTCTGACATAATTTCTACCCACTTAGGAAGTGGGATAAATGCAATACTTGGAGTTGCCAAGTGAGTGAAGGAAAATGCACCTGATATAACATCTTTTTACCTGAAAACTCTTTTTGTCATCTCTGTGCTACTCACTAGAAGTCCTCTCAAGTGCTCTTTCCATGGCTGGGTTCGTTGGTATCAGGGGACTTTGCCCTGTTGTTCTGTGTTACAGTTCATTTGAGTATTTTGGCCAGTAAATCTGAATCACTTTGTAGAGAATAACCACTAGAAAAAATGCTGTCTACAATGTTGTAGTGGAATAAGAGCAAGACCTAAATGCTACCTTTGTAAAATCTGGACAACTCATCTGTCATGTAATAATTTTCCTCCTGCTGCACATGCCTCTTTCTAATGCTCTCTGTGAGTGAGCTCTAATACTTCTTTCTGTTTGAGTTTTGTGTCTTTCATTTTCAAGTTGCATTAAGTAATTTTGCCTAACATAATGCTGATCTGATTACTTTAAGCACTGCAGATTTTGAAAAGACACATTTTTACTAACAACACAAGAGAAAAATACTAACAACCCACATTATCATCATGTTTGTTTTCCTTCTACCTGAACTGACAAGATGGTAATGCAGGCTAAAAACATTCCTCACCCACAAGTTTAATTCTGAGTGTGACTCTTTTCTTCAGTAAGAATGTCAAAAAATAGACCCAGGAAAGTATTATCAAGTTCCGCATTTTAGTGCCACTTTAAAATATCATAGCAGCATTTAAATGTTTAAAATTTATACACCCTAATGTATGCTATTTTCAGAAAGCTAGAGAAAAAAGGATATCTGTGGATGAAGCCTAAATTGACTCCGTTCACACCATAATCAGGAAACAGGAATCATTCTTCCATCTCTGATACATGCTATTTCTTATAATTACAGAGGTTTGGAAGATATTTAATACATACCATGAGTTATTGTTGTCATAGGTTCCTATTCCAGATTGCCTACTTATCATTTAGGTTTTACCATGGTATTCAGAGGTGTAGTCAGGCTTACCCATTTGTCTCCTGTCTACACTCACATTTGAATGAAATAGTGGAGATGAACTACTGCATGATTTCCATGTGGTTTATTATTTATCCTAAAAAACAAAAGAGAGAGAAACATAAAAGCAAGTCACTTGCTGAGAACTCATTCTTTTGTCCTATGGTACATCTTTACATTTGATATCTGTGAACCTGCAAGTTTCTTTGGTTTGGTTTCTTGTTTGGTTGGTTGGTTGGTTGGTTGGTTTTTTGTGTGTTTTCTTTCCTGCCCCCTGTCCCCTAATTGCCAATCCTAATTGCCATTCCAGGAAGGCATGGTCAGTCATGAAACATATCTCTGAAGTACACTCTCACATCTCAAATAGCACAAGATACCCGTTCTTAGTAAAGTAATTGAACTGCTTATCTCCATGAGTAATTGGAAATTCAGCCCCAAACTCCTGTAGATACTTACCTAACCTTAAGATTACATCTAACATATGATTCTACATAAAGTAACATACTTTTTTAGTGGTCTTAAACTTTTATTGAATAATATTTTCTTATTCCCATGGAGTAGCAGCTAAGTTATTAGTTCAACAAAGCAGTGAGATGTATAAATTAATATTTTCATATGAATTAATTTACTCCTATGCCACTCATAAACTATGTGCCTAAAGCTAAGCACTTAGAAACTTTGCTGGATGTAATTATATTGTGCATGTCATTCTGTGGAAACATATGGAATAATTTTTGTGAGGAAATACTGAAAAATTGGGCAAGGGTAACCACACTGCTACTTCAAAAAAACAAAAGCCCCAAAACCTGGGAAAATATGAAACTTGACTTAAATGGTCATGTTTCTTTGAAGATCATCCCCGTTTTTTACAGCATAAAGATAAACCCTCTATTTATAAATGATTCTGCCACCACAGATTTTGTCAGTAACAGCAAAAAGTTGCAATAAAAACCAGATCATTATGCAGATCTGAACAAGCTTTAGGGTTTTTCTGTCTTTTCACATCAGGAGCATAATGTTCAATTCATCAACAGTCTACCAAGGCTGAGTATTTATTCTCATGATGCCCTAAAGACCCTTATTTCATGTCATAGGTCACTTTATTTTCTGTGTCCTTCCTAAATGTTCTGAGGAAAATCATAGAATCATAGCATCGTTTGGGTTGG
>NW_010248333.1:14464-16162 GCF_000690775.1 Eurypyga helias | reverse complement strand
AGAGACATGGTGGATTCTTTCTTTGTGTGTGACCCTTAGAGAGCCGAAATATTGGTTAGAAATTCTTGTTACAGTATTTCCCTGAACTTTTCTTGGAATTTTGTCATTCCTTTGAACTTGTCTATGTGAAGATATGGATACCTTGTAGTTGTCTGAATCCTGTTTTGTGTTGATGCAGTGATGAAGATACAGATCTTAATTCTCTGATAAAGTCTTGGCTAAGAAGTCAGCCTGAAGAATGCAGATACAACCTTGAAAATTGGATTGGGGACTATTTTGAAAGGGCTTTAAACTGGGTTGTGAAGAAGGTTAGTAAATGAATACTTAATCAAATTTCAGCTTCTGTTAAGGATAATACTTTTTCTAGTTGAACACTGAGGAGAACATTTATGTTAATTTTTAAAATGTTAAGTAAAAAAAAACTTCAGTGCTTTTTTGATAGCTGTTTATCAAATTAATGCTGGAATTATTCTAATCAATTTCCAAAAACTGATAGCTGTACTTAGTTTCAGTACATTTAATACAATTTTAACTAATGAATTGCATGCATTTCTGTAGAACTTAGTATCTGTCTTCATGTGGTGGGGTGATGCTGGCTAGATGCCAGCTGCCCACCAAAGCCACTTTGTCACTCCACTCTTCAGCTGGGCAGGGAAGAGAAAATATGACACAAAAGGCTCATGAGTTGTTATAAAGACAGGGAGGGATCATTCACCAATTACTGTCACAGACAAAACAGACAACTTAGAGAAATTAGTTTAATTTATTACTGAGCAAATTAGAGTAGAGTAATGAGAAATAAAAAATACATCGTAAAACATCTTTCCCCAAATCCTCCCTTCTTCCCAGCCTCAGCGTAAATGAATACTTAATCAAATTTCAGCTTCTGTTAAGGATAATACTTTTTCTAGTTGAACACTGAGGAGAACATTTATGTTAATTTTTAAAATGTTAAGTAAAAAAAAACTTCAGTGCTTTTTTGATAGCTGTTTATCAGATTAATGCTGGAATTATTCCAATCAATTTCCAAAAACTGATAGCTGTACTTAGTTTCAGTACATTTAATACAATTTTAACTAATGAATTGCATGCATTTCTGTAGAACTTAGTATCTGTCTTCATGTGGTGGGGTGATGCTGGCTAGATGCCAGCTGCCCACCAAAGCCACTTTGTCACTCCACTCTTCAGCTGGGCAGGGAAGAGAAAATATGACACAAAAGGCTCATGAGTTGTTATAAAGACACGGAGGGATCATTCACCAATTACTGTCACAGACAAAACAGACAACTTAGAGAAATTAGTTTAATTTATTACTGAGCAAATTAGAGTAGAGTAATGAGAAATAAAAAATACATCGTAAAACATCTTTCCCCAAATCCTCCCTTCTCCCCAGCCTCAGCTTTGCTCCTGAATTCTCTACTTCCTACCCTCAAGCAGCTCAGTGGGACAGGGAAGGGGGATTGGGGTCAGGTTCATCACACATTGTCTCTGCCTCTCCTTCCTCCTCAAGGGGAGGACTCCTCACACCCTGCCCCTGCTCCAGCGTGGGGTCTCTCCCATGGGAGACAGTCCTCCATGAATTTCTTCAGCGTGGGTCCTTTGCACTGGCTGCAGTTATTCATCATTTGCTCCAGTGTGGGCCTCCCCCACAAGATGCTGTCCTTCAGGAGCAGCCTGCTCCAGCCTGGGGCCTGCTGG
>NW_010248333.1:0-14175 GCF_000690775.1 Eurypyga helias | reverse complement strand
AGGGGGTTCTCTGCTCCCCCATGGGCCTCCATGGCCGCAGGGGCACAGCCAGCCTCACCATGGTGTGAACCACAGGCTGCTGGGGAATCTTTGCTCCCGTTCCTGGAGCACCTCCTCGTCCTCCTCCTCCTCCACTGACCTGGGGGTCTGCAGGGCTGTTTCTCTCACATACTCACTCCTCTCTCTGGCTGCAGTTGCACAGTGGGTTTTTTCCCCCTTATCAAACACGCTATCCCAAGGGCACTACCGCCGTCACTGATTGGCTCGGCCTTGGCCAGCGGTGGGTCCATCTTGGAGCCAGCTGGCATTGGCTCTATTGGACATGGGAAGCTTCCAGCAGCTTCTCTCAGAAACAACCCCTGTAGCTCCCCTGCTACCAATACCTTGCCACACAAACCCAGTACTCATTAATACTCCATTCTGGACATTTTTCTATATGTTTTCAAAGAACTGAAAGATCTGAATGTCTAAACTATAAAATAGAAAAGTGAATGTTTGTTTTTCTAGATTTCAGTTATTGTCTGTAACAAAAAAATAGCTAAAATTTGAAATGTTACACATTGTAGACTGAACCTTGTATAGGTTTGGGAGAAATGTAATGGTAGATACCTAAAAAGATTGATACAGGCATATCTAAAAAAGTAGTCTGATTGTTCAGAATGCTAAATTTTAACAGCTCCCACTAATCTGTTCTGGATTTAAGCATAAAACTTTAGCTCTTCAGGATTCTACTCAAAACCTTAGCTGAAAGATGTTTTAATAGGTGAAAGGTAATATGTAATTAGAGTATTAGAAAGGGTAGTCTAAAACCTTGTATATTATCTGGATTCTCTGATTCTGGGATGTAAGTCAAGGCAATTGTTATGTATATGCTAGATTTACTTAAAGATTCCAGATGCTTTCCTGTCTCCCCTTCTTCTGAAGGAGCTGCATTTGCATTGAACTAGTGGCCTGTATTGCACAAAACATTATTTAGGAGAAATATCCACAGCTGTGGCCAGTAAGCGAGAGTTCGGGATACCTGCATTATCTCTCCTTGGGGAACATATATGGTTCTGATGAGTTTTTGGTATAATTTCCTCTCATGGCTCTTTCACCCATGGAGATGCTTAAAGTATCTTCAGATGGATATAGAGGAAAAACCATGATATTGATCCTGAGACTGCAAATCCCCTTTGGTCCTAAAAAGCAAAATCCATAAAGAATCCATTCACAAGAAAGATTTGCAGTATACAGTTATGTTGATTTCTTATTGATTCTCAAAATTTTCAAGGAAAGTTCTGATTGCTTATCCTAAATTACATGAATATGTAGTCTGGAATTGAAATTTCCAAACCAATGCTTAAAACTAATTTCATGTCAAGTCAACTTTCTAGAAGAAGAGCAGTGTTGAAATCTTTCATCATTTTGGAATGTCAAAGAGCAATGAGTAATAGTCTTCTAGCAATACATCACATTTATTTTAGAAATATATCTAAATCTACTAAAACTTGCAATTTACAGAATGACTCTGTGGTAGAAACAAGTTTAGTTGGAACTGTGATGAATGGACTGTCTCATCTTCATGGATGCACTGATCGTGGACAGTTTATCATTAACTTGTTACGTGGTCTTGGTGGTAATCTCAACATGAAATCACGACAAGAATTTGCAAAAGAGGTAATCATCTTTTTCAGCAAGTTCCTTAGAAGTTTTCAGTACATTTAGTAGGAATAGTGATTTTCCTGTCTTTCTTCTAAGAATGCAAATTTACAGTAATAGAATATTTGTGCTCTAATTTGTTTGCTGTCTGTATTGTCTATAAGGAAATAGCTGAGAAGTAAATGCCGTTTACTTTTACTTTTTTCATATGTCATTGATCACTGATAAGTGCATCCAGCTCAGATAACAATCCTTTGGTGCTGTACCAAGAGATACAGAATGGCCTCTGACCATACTGTTTTATGCCAGGAGGCACTATAACAGGCTGTGTATATGTGTTGTGTACCATACAACCATGGAGTGGTTTGGGTTGCAAGGGACCTTAAAGATCTTATAGTTCCAACCCCCCTGCCATGGGCAGGGACACCTTCCACTAGACCAGGTTACTCAAAGCCACATCCAGCCTGGCTTTGAAGACATCCAGGGATGGGGCATCCACAGCTTCTCTGGGCAACCCATTCCAGTGCCTTGCCACCCTCAATGAATATTTTTTTTCCTGATTATCTAATCTAAATCTACCGGCTTTCAGTTTAAAGCCATTACCCCTTGTCCTGTCACTACAGGCCCTTGTAAAAAGTCCCTCCCAGCTTCCTGGTAGGCCCCTTCAGGTACTGAAAGGTGCTATAAGGTCTCCCCGGAGCCTTCTCTTCTCCAGGCTGAACAAGCCCAACTCTCTCAGCCTGTCCCCATAGCAGAGGTGCTCCAGCCCTCTGATCATCTTTGTGGCCTCCTCCGGACTCGCTCCCACACGCTGATATCCTTCTGATGTTGAGGGTTCCACAGCTGGACGCAGCACTCCAGGTGGGGTCTCACCAGAGCAGAGTACAGGGGCAGAATTCCCTCCCTCGACCTGCTGGCCACACTTCTCTGGATACAGCCCAGGATATGGTTGGCTTTCTGGGCTGCCAGCGCACACTGCCGGCTCATGTCCAGTTTTTCATCCACCAGTACCCCCAAGTCCTTCTCCTCAGGGCTGCTCTCTATCCACTCTCCACCCAGCCTATACTTGTGTTTGCCTGACGCGTTTGCAGGACCTTGCCCTTGGCCTTGTTGAACTTCATGCAGTGGCCACAGGTCCACCTTTCCAGCCTGTCAAGGTCCCTCTGGATGGCATCCCTTCCCTCCAGCATCTTGACCACACCACACACCTTGGTGTTACCTGCAAACTTGCTGAGGATGCACTCAATCCCACTGTCCATGTTGCTGACAAAGATGTTAAACTGTACTGGTCCGAATACCTGACCCCTGGAGAACACCACATCAGTTGCCCTTCCTTTATCCACCAATGTTGTGACCCCATTGTAGAAGGCCACCATATTTGTCAGGCACAATCTGCCCTTGGGGAAGCCTTTTTGGCTGTCACAAATCACCTCTTCATTTCCATGTGCCTTTACGTGGTTTCCAGGAGGATCTGCTCCATTATCTTGCCAGACACAGAGGTGAGACTGACTCACCTGTAGTTCCCCAGATCCTCCTTTTTTTTCCCCTTTCTAAAGATGGGTGTTATGTTTCCCCTTTTCCAGTCAGTGGTAACTTCAACAGACCGCCACAACTTTTCAAATATCATGGATAGAGGTTTCGCAAGCTATTGATGCATGTGAAGGAGTTATCTCATTCTTATGATTAAGTATGTAGTATAATATGAAAAAAGTTTATATAAAGCTTTGCTAAATACAGTTTATTTTTTATTCTTTATATTATGAAAAAGTAGTATATCGAAGAGTGTTACTGTTAAGAACTTTATCATAAAGCATATGCATAACATGATTGAATTTTCAAAGTCAGCCTTAAAACTGTCAAATCGAAGATTTAAATGTTTGATTTTACAGATTTATTTTTTTGAATATTGTTTAGATTAGCTTGAAATTATAGATCTTGTCATTAGGAATATGGATTTAACAGAAGCTTTATTATTTTTTTTCCTAAGATTTTCAGTTGGGCACAAGAATCTCCACCAGATCCGAGGAAGCTCCTGGACACATATTATGACACTGACACTGGACAGCTAATGCTGTATCAGCTGAAAAAACCTGAAAATCTAACAGCTGATGACTTCAGTAATCTCCAAACCCTTCCCGTCATCCAAACCCCTGACATACAGAGAGGTTTAGATTACTTTAAACCCTGGCTAGACTTTAACAATAAGCAGTCATTTCTTCTTGTTGGTCCGGAAGGATGTGGAAAGGGGTAAAAAGTATTTCCTATTTTAAGCAAAATGGAATTCTAGATATTTGACGAAGTTTGTAATGTTTTGTTATAATGGTTTTATCCTATTACTTTCTGCTAGAATATCACTTGTTTAGGTTACTAATGAAACAAACCATCTGTAGTGGCAAATAGGTAAATTCTTATGAAGATCTACAGGGAAAGTTCAGGCTGCCACTATGCATCTAAGACATTTGAATGAGGCTTTTAGATAATAAACAGGACCTTTGGAAAACCTTCTGTGGTCATGGAGTGACAGCTGAAAGGCACGAGGTGTCTGGTCTCGAGATGCACTAGATGCCTGCGTGTAGGCAACTGAGTCCCATTGCCTTTCTTAGGTTCCTATTAAGATGGGTTGGATCACTATATACAAGGCATTTAGGCTGGGTCTTTTTTTTTTGTGTAGCTGTATACTACAGATTGAATTTCTTGAATGGAAAATACTACTATTTTAGAGGCAAGAAATAATTCAGCAAACCTCATTTATTACTATTACATTAATAGAGTATGTAGTTAGATGCATTTTAATTGTAAAACTCTACAATATCTTTGGATACACAGTATTTTAATGCATTTATGTATTCCTTAAGCTTATATGTATGTACATAATTGCTTTTTTAGGATGCTGCTTCATTATGCATTTTCTCAACTCCGATCCACTCAGATTGCTACCATTCACTGCAGTGCACAAACTACTTCTCAACATCTTCTTCAAAAATTAAGTCAAACTTGCATTGTAATCAGTACAAACACTGGGCGAGTGTACAGACCAAAGGACTGTGAAAGGCTTGTGTTCTACTTAAAGGATATCAATTTGCCCAAGCCTGATAAATGGGGAACAAGTACTCTAGTGGCTTTTCTGCAGCAGGTGAGCACATATGTCTGTTATTTATAGAGATGTAAGTGTACTGGAAATAGTTTAGTGTATGTAGTAAATACCTACATTGATTATTTTCAGAGTTAACATCCTGCATCTGTATTGACATTAATTTGTACTTTGATAGAAAATATAGGTGTCAGCCAGAAATAAGATACATTTTTATTTGGCTTATAAGCATAAATAAATGAAGACAATGAGTTATAATGCAGTAGGCATGTGGATGACAAGAAAATCATGAGTCAGCCTGGATTTCCCAAGGGGAAGTCATGCTAGAGCAACTTGATAAAATTCTGTGATGAAATGACAGACCTGCTAGATGAGGGGAGAGCAGTGGATATAGTCTACCCGTACTTGTCTAAGGCACTTGATACTATCTCCCAAAAAGTGTTGATGTATGTGATAAGCATACAGTGAGGTGGGTTGAACTGGCTGAACAGCCAGGCCCTGAGAGTGCTGATCATTGGCACAAAGTCTAGTTGGAAGCCAGAACCTGTTTAACATCTCCATTAATGATCTAGACAGTGGGGTAACGTGTACTCTCAGCGAGTTTGGAGCTGCCACCTAACTGAGAGGAGTAATGTATCTCTAGCAATAAAGAAAACTAATTTTTTTTGTATGATACTCTGTTGCTTTTCTTTTAATTAAATATTTGATTAATTATTAAAGGTTCTTACATATCAAGGATTTTATGATGAAAATCTGGAATGGGTTGGTTTAGAAAACATCCAGATTGTGGCTTCCATGTCTGCTGGAGGAACATTAGGAAGACATAAACTTACCTCCAGATTTACTTCTATTGTTCGTCTCTGTGCAATTGAGTAAGTATGTGGAAATCAGTTTGAGTCTCAGAACTCAGATTCAGCCTTGCTTTATAAGGCCCTTGCTCAATTATTCTTTGTGAAGATCTGGCAAAACTGCTTTCTGCACCTTAATATTAAGGTGCTGTTTGGTTACAAAATTAGAGAAATTGAAAAGTTGTTTGTTTTTAAGTTTATATATATTTAGAGAAGCATTTAGAAAATTTCTGAGGGTGCCCTATTGCAATAAAATGATAATTTTACTTAGCTGCTAGATGGAGATGCTATTCACTGAAATTTCTGAGTAATTGTGTATATAACTTTGAACCTCTAATGAAAAAATGATCAGTGATAGTCTATAATGATTAATTTCTTTTTTTCCTTTGTAGCTATCCAGAAAGAGACCAACTGCAAATTATTTATAGTGCCTACTTAGAACCTGTACTACAGGAAAAGCTAAAGAATCACCCTGTCTGGGGTTCTTTACCAAAAATACATCAGCTAGCAGGATCTATGGTTCAAGTGTATGAACAGGTATGGAATTTGAGTTTCTTTTTTCAATTAGATGGAAAATTCAGATTTAAAAAAATTATTTAGCTTTTAATAGTAAGAGAATAAAAAGGTTTATCAATATTAAAATCCAAGTTTATATCTTTTAATAATACTACTATCAATTTTAGAGCTTCTTATTTGCAGAGAATCCTAGGCATTTTAGGCAAACTGAATAAGCGGTAAGTGCTCTTGCTTTCCCACAGATTTATTGTGTGATTTTTGGCAAGCATCTTAACCCATCTGTGCTTTCAGTTCCTGATTTATAAAATGTGGATAGTAGTGGATGAGGAGGTGCATAAGGAGTCAGTGTACTTCAAAGATTATGTGCTCAGATATTATGAATGCTGTTATGAATAAGGGGTATAAAAGGATGGAGTCCTTTTCACACATCAAGGACTACCTATTGACATTTTACACTGTTAAAAATAGGTGTTTAGACACACTTTTTATCCTTTCCCTTAAAATTTTATGGACTTCTGCCTAGCAAAACACTAAAGTACTTGCTTTTCTTAATCATATACATAGCCTTACTGGAGTAGGAACTCTGGGGATGTAGGTGTTTACTCTGTGTTCCAAGAATGTATCCATGTCCCCATCTAGACAGAACCATGATATAAACTTGATTTTTATGACTGAAATGTTCATATAGTCACTGGCTAGCATTCATCAGTTAGCAGGAGTTTCATATGATATTATCAATGTATTCTAAGAAATCTAAGTTTAAAATGTCACACTGGGACCAAACAACTAATGACGGCAGTTATTCTATGAATTAAATATAGAGTTGTAAATTTAAATATCCTTTCTCAGGGAAGAACTAGTATTTTTGTAAGAAGTCTTTTGTAGTGATTGTTAATGATTTAAGTAGTTTTTTATTATACTTTTATATTTCCTTTTCATTTTATACTTGGTATTGCTTAAAAAAATTGTGTGTTTTGTCTAATAGTACTGCACTAACTAATAGTCCTAGGTGATATGTGTAGTTGTTTGCAGCAAAAATGGCACAGAAGAAATGTGCTCATTATGATAAAATCTTTTGTGGTAAGAGAACAAGATTTAAACAATTAATCTCTGCACTTTTTTAAAACAAGGAGAGTGAATTAATAAAATATCTAAATATAAAGATGTGGTTAAACTGTGGCCAGCAAAATATTATGAAGCTGCTCTCAAATAGAAAAATAATTTATGTTGTATTTCAGAAAAAATTAAAGCTACATAGTGCTCTATATTTAAAACATCACTTCCCCTCCTCTCTTAACTTCCATTTTTAGGTACGAGCGAAATTCACAGTTGATGATCACAGTCATTACCTTTTCACACCACGTATTCTTACTCAGTGGGTTCTTGGTTTATTCAGATATGATTTAGCAGGTGGTAAGTCACTTACTTGGTTTTCATTGATAATACAGTTCTAAAATGGCCTAAATTATTATTGATGCCAGTCTTACTGTTTACTCCCCATGCAACTCGTTCACGTATGGTTCTCTTTCTATACCATGAACTGGCTGTAACTCAACAGTGGAGAAAAATGCCTAACAGTTCATTCCACAGCATATAGTAAACAAGTTTGAAAAACTCAAATGATGTTTTAAATTATGTGTGGAAGCTATTTATAGCTTAAGAGAAGCTAGTGGGTTGAGACTGCTTTCTCTACTATGGGACCTTGAAGTGTGCCCCCTACTCCCTACCATTTTTTTTTTTTTTTTTTTTTTTTTTTTTGGCAGGCGTGTTGGTGGTTGTTTTTTTTGAGCATTGTGTCTTGTCTTCTAGATTACCAGAGACTTGCCCCTCATGCTTGTCTTTTTATACTGGTTTGCACAAACCTGGTGAGATGACTGTGGAACTACAGTTGATACACATCATCTGTAACATACTTAACAAAAGAAGAATATAACCACCTTCAAACGTATAACAAACATCTAGAAAACCATCCCATCTGTGTAAAAGTTTACAAATATCTATATAAGAGCCTAAACATTCTCAGTATTTGGGAATGCTTGATAATCACAGTCTAATCTGAAAGTTCTTTCCTTAACTTTACAAATGGTGACATTTGTAAAAGTATTCAGTTTTGTGTGCTTTTCCAAATAGACAGCATAGGCTTCTTTTTAATCTTTTTTTCTCCAAAGTTGCTATTGTTCTTAAATCATGAGCAATTACACCTCATTGTGTTTCAGTTCTTACATTAATAGAATTTTAATTAGAATGCTGTCATTGAGCTGGAGATCTTGTTTTAAGAGAATATGTTTCATTTTGTCCTCGAATGATCCATAGAGATATTATCAAAAAGCACTTCATAATGTTTACTTTTTCTCTTATTCCTTTTGTACCGATGCTCTCCTGCTGGTATGTAATTTTACTTACTCACTTGAAATCTCTTACTTTGAAAAGGAAAATTTGAGAAATGTAACATTTGTTATAAATACATAAAGTTAAATATTTCTTTAAATTTTGTAGGATCATCGTTACAAACTGCAGACTGTGTATTGGAAATAGTTGCTTACGAAGCACAACGTTTGTTCTGTGACAAAATTGTTGGCATGAAAGAGCTTCATGTGTTTGATAATATTTTGATGAAAGTTTTTCAAGGTGACTGGGGCTCAGATGTTCTGGACAATATGACAGGTAAACCAACTGAGGCATACTACTACACAAGTCTGAAATATTTGTTTAGGAATTGCCCAATCAAAATCAAATCAGTCTGAAGTCAGATAGCACATGAGCTGAGCACCTAAACTTCTGAATGTTTGCTTTTATTTTCACAGATAACTTCTATGTAACTTGGGGAGCTTGTCAAGAGTCATTCATGAAGCCAGGACAGGCACTACCGCCACATGGGAGGCCACTTGGCAGACTAAACTCTGCAGACCTGAAAGATATTATTCAAAAAGTGAGACAGGATTAAAGAATATACACAGCAAGGATTCGCAGCAATTATTCTAGACATTTTTCTCAGGAAGTAACATGCAAGCACTGGGTTTATGCTTGGGTCAACTGCTTGTTCAGGGAATCATCTTTTGCATTTGGTCAAGTGAGACAAGGCTTGTGAGTCTATGTGGCAGGGCAGTAGGAAGTTATCATGTAGCAAGGTTATTTTAATGAAGGGATATCAGTTACATTTGTTGGTGATTTACAGTAGTTTGATGGACTACATTCTGAGAAACATTGATGTGCATATATGTTTGTATACTGTTGGGGTACCAAAGTGTTTCGTTAAATGTTTACTTTCTGAATTTGTAATTTGCTAACATAATTTTTATTTGAAGAAATACAAATAGATTATTTGGAGTTTTTGCCTGCTTTTAAACAGTTAATTACAAAAACATTAGCTTGATGAGGAAATGCAAACACGTTAAGTCTGCTAGACTGACTGATTTGCAGGATGAGAGCTTTGAGATCAACTCCCCTTAGCAGTAGTGTTTGATGGACTGCTTTTGTTGATGGGGAACTACTCCCCCTCCTTAAGTGTCAACCTGTGACCAATAGACTGCATGGGAAATGATGATAGCCTCAGTAATCAGAAAGTTGGGTTTTTTTTTTTCTGACTACACAATTACATTGGGCTTCAAACATGAGGTTTTATTACGTATAACTAGGCCAGAATTTAATCTTGGAAATTACATAATCTGCAATTATGCAGCAATTAGCTGCCTAAAACACTCTTCTAAATTATGTATTATTAAATATCTAATCAGAGACACAAGTCAGACTTTGTTCTGGTCCATTATTTAATTTTAATTAATTCCGTGATAGATTTCTATTTCAATATATCAAAGACTGCTAGGGAATCCTGGTACTGGGGTTAATGTGACCAGTTCATTACTGGTAAAGGGTATGCAAGCTATCTAAATTTTGTCACATAAATAATTTATTTGTGATGAATACCAGCATGGTCTCTTAAGCTTTCAAGCCCTTCTTTTCTGAACTTTTAAATGTTGGATGCTTTCATATTTTACTGCTTTTATTTATGATTAGTGAACAGATTTCTTCTTTTTCTTTTTTTTTTTTAATAGGGTATTATTCATTATGGGCGAGACAAAAGAGAGATAGAGATTTTACTGTTCCAAGAAGTCCTCAGTTGTATGTCTAAAGTGGACCGAGTGCTGAGTTTTCCTGGAGGATCACTTCTTTTGGCAGGACGGAGTGGTGTGGGCCGTCGAACAGTTACCTCTTTAGTGAGTCATATGCACGGAGCTGTTCTGATTACTCCCAAAATCTCCAGAGGCTATGAGCTGAAGCAGTTCAAAAATGATCTTAAATCTGTAAGTCGCTCAGTGTCTTCCATTTTGTAGTGATGTAGGTGTGTATTAAAAGAAAAAAAGAAAAAAGACTTTTGAAAGTGTATGAAGAGATATTTTAAGAGCAAAATATCAACAGTCTGAATGAAACAAGTAGATTTTTAGAAGTTCTCAGTGCCTCGATGTCTATACTGCTATTTACAGTAATTACCTGAAACTACTTTTTTGAATACCAGAGCTGTTTTTATGGGTGTTGTGGGCTTCATAAATTCTAAGTTTATGTGAATATTGGAAAGGTTTTTTTATGTATATATTTTCATTTTTATATGTATTGTTATTTTCTGTCCCTACTATGGTCTGCTAGTTAATAGGATAGTAGCTGGATCAAGTTAAATTTTAGTGATTGATGAAAGTGTACATATTCTTTGTAAAAACAAATGCAAACCTTGAATCATGAGTTTCCCAGTACCTTCAGCAATGCTAAAGAAAGTTCTAAAGCTAAGCCCACACAAAAGAGCCATAAAACTCTGTAACTGAGTCATATCTGGAACATAAATATACTCCATGAAGAAATATGATTTGTTTTTTTTCATTACCAAGCTTCACATCTAGGCAGAATGTTCTTTGTATTTGATATCTCATATAACTGAATCAACTAGTAATCTTTTCTAAATAGATAACATTGTAGATGCTGTGGAGAAAATATGTTATGTAATATATAATCAAGGAAAGATTATCATTCTCTTATGAGCAATGCATATATTCCATATACTGAGATTTACATGTCTTCCCTACTTCTAGGTGATGGAGCTTGCGGGCATTGAAGCACAGCAGGTCGTATTGCTGCTCGAAGATTATCAGTTTGTTCATTCCATGTTCCTTGAGATGATCAACAGTTTGCTGTCTTCAGGTGAGACAAATTCAAAAAGATTGTGGTATTACTTTTACCACACAGAGAGTTAGCTCAGTGAGGCAGAATTATATGATGTTTTGTAACTTCATGTCCATACCAGAAGTGTTAGTTGACTTTCTACACTGTTTTAGTAGAATGCTTGTACATGAGAAACCGAGTTGAAGTTCACTTAGCTATCCTTTACCCTACCGTACAGCATGGGTGCTTTCAGTTCCGCAAAGTTGTAAGTAACTTATTTTAAAGGAGTTCTTTATAACAGTGTAACAACAAAATGATGATGTATTCTATTCTACAGTTTCCCTTTTCTAATAAAATTCAGAATTGAGAGGCAGTGTTTTACTAGATTGTACAGACAGAGTCCTTTACTTAAAGGAACACCAGCAAAGTCCGTTTTTCGGAAAGTAATGAAATGATAAACAATAATAACAAATAACAAAACTGACTTTGTTTTGTTATCTAGCTTTGTTCCCCCATCAGAGAGATCCTTGAAGGACTGAATCTAACTTACTAAATGGTGTTTGGAACTGTAGTACTTTAAGAGCACCAGATTATTCTGTCTCCCAGATCCAAGTCTCCTTACAGTATTAGATTCTCATCATCCAGTGTTAAACCTCTGTTTCCTAGGACCTAGATAACTACTCTATTTCATGTTTCTGTTTTCTGGTGTATGACAAAATCTGATTTGTTTTGGTTTGTATGCAGTATTGGATAACTGACTTGAGGTAGATTTGAATGAATATTTGAAGTATACGTCATTAATATAAAGTAGGCTGCTTAAGTTAAATGGAATCACTATAATTTGTTTTGTTGTTTTCATGATGGGATGATACTCATGAAAGTATGGAGGTGAATATTGCTATATGAAGATCTTCTATACAGAGGATTCAAGAGAATACTTCACAGGAAGTTGAAGAATTGTAGTGTATTATATCTGACATTTTAAATTCATTCTTTAAATAGGAGAAGTTCCTGGGCTATATAAAATAGAAGAATTGGAACCACTGCTGTCTCCTCTGAAGGATCAAGCTTCACAAGATGGATTTACAGGACCAATTTTCAACTATTTCACATACCGTATGTGAACAGAATTATAAGTAATAATTTATTACAAAGTTTCAAAAGTCGTAAAATGACCAAATAATTTCTAATGTAGTTCTTGTTTTGTGTGGATTTTTAACTTTCAGTTGGTTGTAAAAAAACAGGCAGTGTGATATCTGAGGACACAGAACCCTCAGCTGAAAGTTCATTCTTCTGTCTGAAATGTTGTATCCATGAATGTTCTACAAAGCTGTTATGAAAATACTTAGAAGGAAGAAGGCTTATATATCTAGTAACAGAGTGTTCTTCTGTTTCTCAGTTATCACTTTGGATTCTGGGTAATCTGAAGCAATTTTATAGATAGGTGTCTTTAATTATCTGTGTTTCTCCATTGGACCAACAAGAAGATTAAATAGCTTACAAATAAAAAGAAGAATGTGACTGAAATAATACAGATGTTGGCAGCCATACTCAGGGGCTGTGGAAATACTTCTAATTGGTTCTGTTGGTCTGTGTTGATTGGAACAAGAACTAATGGTTTCTATTTAAATACTGTCAGCTCTACTAAATAAAAAAGATACACTGTAATTTATATGATGAGAATCCATTATAGTAAATTAATTTAAGTTCTGTTTATCTGCCCTAGTGTGATGTGGTGTAGTGGTAACATTTTTCAGAAATTACCTTCTGATAAGTATTTGAAGGGCAGTAGATTATGTTGTATTTGCAAGAAATCTGCGATCTTATAGTCAGATTGTTATCTGTGAAATAGTTAATATGTTGCATTTCCTTAGGGATCCAACAAAATCTGCATGTTGTCTTGATCATGGATTCTACCAATTTAAATTTCACAATAAACTGTGAAAGTAATCCAGCACTGTACAAGAAATGTCAGGTGTTGTGGATGGAAACCTGGTCAGAAAACAGCATGAAAAAGGTAAATTGCATTTACTAAAAACTGTGACTTGCTTCAATTAGTATCTCCAAAAATAACTGAGCTTTGGTGAATAAGATCAAAATATTTAAAGTTGTGAAGGAATGATGGTCACTGTGCAGTCCTACAAAGACAAGATTCTGCAGAGCAGTTAAGTAGTATTAGCATTGTTATTCTACCAGTAACATTATGGTTTGTTCTCTCTGTGGCCTGACTTGACCAAAATGCTGACTACTATGAATCTGATTGAACACCACATTTAAGAACAAAATACTAATAGACTGCAAGCAAAATGTAAAGAGAACTATGCTGGTCATATCTGCTGTTACTTGACAGCTAGTTTAAGAACAGGTCTGTTATGTGTATATGAGCTGCTAAAATTGGACTGTAAACTTTACGTTATGTTTGAATCTTCACATGTTTTGCTTGGTGGAATGAGGCCCGTATGTTCTTTTTAGGATCAAAATCTGCTTATTTCAGGATGTGCATACTGTAAGAAGACAAATTCTATGTTATGAGATTTCCAAATCCAGTACCCTAGTATGGGCAAGGCTGCCACAGCTTCCCGGCCCCAGCTTGAACCAGTGGTGAAACTGAGCATGTATTCCCAGTAGGCACACAGGCACATGATCCTGCTGGTAACTGGGCTTAGGCATCCACTCCATCCACCAGCTGGCCTTGGATCTAGCATCTCCCCACTGTGCTTGCAGGCACATACGCTTACATGCACATGCACACAGACACATGCTGCCTGATCTCATTTGACTCCCAGACTCCACAGTCTCTTGGGCAGTTGGCAGCCAACTCCTGCAGGTGCCTCATCAACCTCTAGTAAGTCTGTTGCAATCTGAAATGCTCTTCCACTGCATTCCATGTGTCCCAAGACTCCTATGTAGTATCATAGAATCACTAGGTTG
>NW_010248332.1:3636-9108 GCF_000690775.1 Eurypyga helias | reverse complement strand
CGGGCAGGGTGGCGGGGGGGTCCCGCCCCGGCACCGGCATGACGAGATGTCCGGCGCTTTAACGTGCGGCGCGTTTCTCGGCACCGCGTGAGCCGGGCGTTGGCGCGGACTCTGACTGCTCTCCACTCCCCGGCTCCCTGCTCGCCCGGGAAAAGCGAGTTCAGGAACAGCTGCGCCCTCTTTGTTCCTGATGCGCAGCCGGTGACTTCCAGGAGTTCAGTGCCTTGGGAGCCCGGAAGGCTCTCGGGTAACGTCCTGCAGGGATTGAGGTTTAGAATGGAAATGTTAAATAACTCTTACCCCGCCAGACCACCTGGTTGGTTTTGAAGGTTTATCCCTGCTGTTAACTGCGAGGATTTTGCATCCTCCTGTGTGTCCAGCTTCTTCCTGGCCATTTCCAAGGCTGATAATTTTTATTTTTGAGTAATTGCCTGTATTTGCCCTGTGTTACAGAAGAACTGTATGTTTCTGAACGAGAAGGCAACGATTCCACTGGTGATGGGACCCAAAAGAAGCCATTCAAGACTGTTTTAAAGGTAACTGGGAAACACTTGCTGGCTGCTTTGATGGGTGAGAACTGCACTTTAGGTCCAGCGGTTTGCCTTGTATTTCTATGTGTAAATTGGTATAAAATGTACATAAAAGACGTATGATCTTGTATCCCTGACCAGAAGGGTGAGAAGTAGGTTGTCTGTTCAGTGTTTTTAAGGATGACTTATTTCACTTGTAGCACCACTGATTCTGTTCTCTTCTCCCCTCTTTAGGCCTTGATGACAGCAGGAAAGGAACCGTTCCCTACTATTTATGTGGATTCACAAAAAGAAAACGAGGTGCTGTAGCATTATTGCTTCGTAGCAGAAACTGTTATAATGCTGCTATCTGTGAGGGGGCACACGTGAAATCTTTCATCCTCTGCTCTCTCTTTGGTTTGGTTTAGAGATGGGCCATTATTTCCAAGTCGCAGATGAAAAACGTGAAGAAGCTGTGGCACAGGGAGCAGATGAAGAACGACGCTAAGGAGAAGAAGGAGGTAGGTTGCAGATGATAAAATCAAACAGCTTTCTTTTCCAAAAACATTATACAGCGTCGTCGCCATTCCCACCCCTCCCAAAAAGCTTCAGCTTGTTCTTCGTACACATACGTTGTTTACGACTTGCCTTTGATTAGATTAGGACACGCAAATGGCTGGAAGTGAGTGCGTTTTGAATAATTGCGGTCTGTTGCCTTCAGACTTTTTGGGGAAAAAAACAGAAATGCATCTGTGCGTTGCTTGTCACCCTGGTCTGGAATTAGGGCAGGTTTTGGTCCCGGCAGGGTAACATCCAGGCCTTTTGCGATCTCTGTGTCTGTAAGCGTACACCTTACAGTGGGAATCCCACAAAGCCTGGTTACAGGCATTCAATACTGTCTTAAACCAGGCAGAAGATCTCTTGAGACGAGAGAAGAACCTTGAGGAAGCCAAGAAGGTCGTTATCAAGAATGATCCTAGTCTTCCAGAGCCGAAATGCGTGAGTAAGATCCCGTGCGCCTGTGTTACAGCGTCGTGTCTGCACGAAGGTTGAGTCACTCGTTGCTCTGTAGCTCTGGCAGCTGCTGGAGGCCATTAAAGGCAGTGTAGCTTAGTTTTCCTGGTTATCTCTGCCCCCTAGTCCATAGACTTCGGTCTTTCTCACGCCTGTGATGGGCACCTGAACCTTCTCGGTTCACGTACCAGACTGTCTCTGTTCTGGTAGAGACCGTATTTCCGCTTGGAGGAGTTAATTGGTTTTGCTTTGTTTGATGGTGGTAGTGATGGAGCGTGAAGCAGCAGTGCTGGTTAGAGAATGTGATGTAATTTCTAGGGACATGGAATGTCGTTCTTGCTTGGCTGTTTGTAGACTCTGCTTCTTTGACTGCTAACGGAACTCATCCATCGAATGTCTTTAGCCATTAATCCGTGCCAGAAAATGGCCAAGGCATCCTTTCCAGGCTTTGTGGTGATTTAATGCACCTCGGCTTTCCGGTAGCACCCAAGTACTCTAGTCTGGAGGTGCGAGCTGTTGCCTTCTTCCCCTTCCTGTGAAATGCAAGGAAGCTCCTTTAAAAGCTGCCCCAGTCCTTGGTTTCCATGCAGCAGAGTAAGCTGCTGAATAGAAGGGACTCGGTGTGAAGGCTGGAAGTGAGGAGGGGGTCTCGATACACTCGGATTTGGAGCAATGTGGAAAACATCATCAAAAGGGTGAGTCCTTTCTCTGATTGCTTTTACTCGCTGTGGTTTACAGGTGAAGATTGATGCGCTGGAGGCTTACAGAGGCCAGAGAGTGAAGATCTTTGGCTGGATCCACAGGTTACGTAGGCAAGGTAAGCCACAAGCATTTTGGAGTTACTGAACCTATGCAGAGGGACGGAACAAACACAGTAACCTTCAAAATTTGGACACTTAGAGTGAATCAGGCAGCACCTGCTCTTCAGTTTTTAATCCTTCAGTAAGATGTCCTCTTTGGTTTGTCACAGTGGTCACTGCCAGACTGAAAATTCTGCCTGGTATATCAGGATACGGTTGAAATCTTTTCTGTTTGGACACCAGTCCTGCAGAATTTCCTCTTAACACTTGGTTTGTGTTTTAAACTAATCCTGCAAGCCAAGGAGCTAAGAAGCATCTGCTCCCAGTGAAATGAGCAAACTGGGATTTTGAAGCTACACGAAGTAGCAGAACTTGTAGAAGTTTAGCAGGCAGTGCTTGCTCTGGAAGTGATCGGTTGAGGTTGGGCAGGCTTTGCTCTTGCTGAGGGTTGAACTTCCTTCAACTCGACGTACGGCTGTGGATGGCATCCGTTGCTGCGCGGACGCTCAGTGCTTCCCTGGAGCAACTGGCTTTCAGGACAGAGGCGTGCGATCACAGTAATGTGATCCTCCTGTGATGCTCTGCACATCAGTGGTTAATGTGTCTGGGAGTGGGTCAGTTAAACGGGTCCATGAGTAAAGCTGGTTTTCTTCTCAACTAGGGAAAAATTTGATGTTCATTGTTTTGAGAGATGGCACAGGCTTTCTTCAGTGTGTCCTTTCGGATGAGCTGGTAAGCTGTGACGGCTTGATTCTCTTCTGTCATAGAATCACGGAATGGTTTGGGTGGGAAAGGGACCTTACAGCCCCCCCAGCCCCACCCCCTGCCATGGGCAGGGACACCTTCCATAGCCCAGGGTGCTCCAAGCCTCATCCAGCCTGGCCTTGGGCACTCCCTGGATGGGGCATCCACAGCTTCTCTGGGCAACCTGTCCCAGTGCTCCCGCCCTCTGTGGGAAGAATTCCTTCCTGAGAAGAAATTCAGCCAGGCCATTAAGCCAGGTGTTCACACCTCATCCCTTTCTGTTTTATGCAGAAAATTGGAAGTTCTCCTAAACCTACTGATTAAGTTGTATTACCATTACATTGTATCTCCTACCACTTGAGTTTATTGTCAGTGTGAGAAGTGTTGGAACTGACCGTGAGTTCATCTTGTCTGTGACTGGGCGTATGAAACTGACCGTGAGTTCATCTTGTCTGTGACTCCAGCGGGCGTATGAAATGTTATGAACGGCCTTAACCCCCCCTTTGTCTCTCACAGTGTCAGTGTTACAACGGGCTGGTTCTCTCTACGGAGAGCAGCGTTGCGGTGTATGGTACGCTGAACCTCGTTCCTGAAGGCAAGCAGGTACGGGGTTAGGGTGCTGGGGTTCTCCTCTTCAACTGTTTGCTGTGTTCCTGACGGAAGGGGAAGCAGAGGGGGAAATAATTATTAGATTATTTTGGTGGGAATGTGGTTTAGAGACAAGAAACAAACCTCCCAAAGCTGGCTCAGTGTGTGACAGATGAACTGTGTTCAGCCTTTGCCCAAAACAGTTTTCCACTGCTACGTCCCATAGATATTTCTGAGGATACAGCAGTGGGAAGTGGCACTAAATAAACACGCAGCTTTATTTTCCCTAACAAGGTTTATTCAGTTTCTGTTTGTGAGGCTCAGAATTGGGGATTAACTCTCTCCTTTCGGT
This sequence comes from Eurypyga helias, assembly GCF_000690775.1. NCBI lineage: Eukaryota > Metazoa > Chordata > Aves > Eurypygiformes > Eurypygidae > Eurypyga > Eurypyga helias. Next base: position 5,101 of record NW_010248332.1, on the reverse strand, counting down.
GAGATGGCTCTGCGGGCCCTTCACGGGGCTGTGTGTGTGCTCGGCCACTCGGCAGGTGCACGGACTGGGCAGTTGGCTGTGGCGTGTGCCCCAAGCCCTGTGTAACGGCGGTCTCATTAATGCCTGGGCGGGCGTGGTTGTAGGGCTCGGTGTGTAGTGCTGCGTCTGCCGTGTGCCTCTCACTCCGTCTGGTTCTACCCACTGTTAGTTTGGGTCTGGATTAGAGCTAAAGCTCTAATCTAAAGCATCAGTGCGTGAAGGGATGGTCCATGGAAAGGATCCAGACTGAAGGCAGGAGAGCAGCTTTTCGGAACCATTACCCATGAGAGCAGCTCAGTGTGCGCATCAGGGCCTGCGGGCCTACGTTGGGGTGTGTGCGGAGCGTTGTGAGACCTCTGCTTTGCTGCCAAGGGGAGGCGGAAAGACAGGAATAAGTCGTGGCTGTGTTGCAAAACATTGTGTGATGCAGAAGCCGTAGGCAGGCTCAGGCCATGTATTTAAACCTTAATTAGTCCTTTTTAGGACATTAGTGCTTGATAGCTGGTTGTGGCGATGCGTTTATGAAGGATGAAGCAAAGCAGTAGATTGAGCTCTAGAGCTCGTGAGTCTGTAAGCTTACCTCTTCCTTTGGAGTCATACTCAAAATTATCATCAGCTGTTGCAGCGAGAGCTGCTCTTCCGTGTGGATTGGCCATCTAAATTCTCCCGTCTGTCTCTTGAGTAAGTGTGCGAGCTCTGGTGAGAGAACGGGGAGGAGAAACGTGTCTGACAAAACAACCCACCCACGTTTTGAGTGCTGTATCGCTTTGGACAGTGTTTCCAGGGTACATTAGAGAGCATGAGAGCAAAGGAGCCCCTCGCTGTGGCTGCCTGTGGTGTGTAAAATAAGGCCCAAGTGTTAACCTTTTGTGCTGCCTTGGAGATGGTGAGATGCTGCCTAGTGCAGAGAGGTCACTGGGGTGTCTCTGCCGGCCCGAAGTGCCCGCAGGGAGCCCGTCCTTCCCCTGTGGTGATCTAAGCCACTGTTTTCGACCTCAGAGCCTGCTGTCCAGTAGGAGAATGGCTCAAATAGTACCCTGGATGTCGGGGGTCTGCATTTTGTGCTAGTAGAGGCTCAGCCTGTGCTCTCCCATTTCACCACCGTGTGAAGAACTGTTTTCTGTACAGCCAGCTGAAATCTCCCGTGCTGCCAGCTGAGACACTTGTCCTTTTTGCAGGACACATCCAAACAGAGGCTGGCTCCAGTTTTTCTGTAAGCACCCATCAAATTTGTGGTGGTGGTGTGTAGTTTCCCTCTGCTTTCAGCTTCCTGTTCTTCCACCTGAATACACCCAGCTGTGTGCGCTACGTTACACTTGATTGGAATGCATCTGGAAGCTTCTGGTTATCTGACCACGGCACTCAGTACCGTGAGAGACTCGTGGTGGGGTACACGTGGCGCATCCAGGTGTCCTATGGCTGTGTT
>NW_010248332.1:0-3605 GCF_000690775.1 Eurypyga helias | reverse complement strand
AACAGTTGCTTCAAAAGTACCGCCATTAGGGTTTTAGCATTTTTTGTTTAAACTGGATTAGTGTCTCTGCCACGGTGCCAGACGGTGGCATGCAGGGGCAGAGAGCGGACCCCCGAGGTGTTTGTTTCTCTCTAATGGGCAGGCTCCGGGGGGCCACGAGCTGAACTGCGATTACTGGGAGCTCATCGGCCTGGCCCCAGCAGGAGGGGCTGACAACCTGCTCAATGAGGATTCGGAGGTTGATGTGCAGCTCAACAACCGGCATATGATGATTCGAGGCGAGAACATGTCCAAAATCTTCAAGGTGCGCTCCATGGTGGTGCAGGCCTTCAGGGACCACTTCTTTGCCAACGGGTATTACGAAGTGAGTATGTTCTCCCTTGTCAGCAAATGACTAATGGCCTGACGGCAAGGCTGTTTCCTGGAAAACTTGTGTAGACATTGCCATCGTTGCCCTTAATTCTGCATCGGGTAACGACAGGCTTGTCCCTTAACAGGTCACACCCCCAACGTTAGTCCAGACGCAGGTGGAAGGCGGCTCAACCCTGTTCAAACTGGATTATTTTGGGGAAGAGGCGTACTTGACACAGTCGTCCCAGCTTTACCTGGAGACCTGCATTCCAGCGCTGGGAGATGTTTTCTGTGTCGCTCAGTCGTACAGAGCGGAGCAGTCCAGGACCCGCAGGCACTTGGCTGAGTACGGAGGGAGTATCCTTGGCCGTTACGTGTAACGCAGAGGAGTAGCAGTTGTTGGATGGCTTAATGCACACTCAGCAGTAAGGGCTGAGCAGATCCAGGGGGCAGTATGTGGTCTCGGTGAATATCCGGCTGCAGTGATGTTTACTGAAGGAAGATCTGGGTGAACAGCCGATACGTCGTAGGAAGCTCTGTCTTGTTAGAAAATACAGTTCATACTGTTGTCTTCTTTTACATCCTCATTTCCTTTACACTGTAGAAGTGGGAGAAATGAAAAGGGGGACAAGAGCTTGTGTTCTCAGGGTGTGGGTGTGTTTTTCTCCATTGTTCATTGCTGAAGACTTGTCGCCTCGTGTGGATTTGTGTTTCAGGTACACTCACATTGAAGCTGAATGTCCTTTTATAAGTTTTGAGGATTTACTGGACCGCCTGGAGAACTTGGTTTGTGATGTGGTAGACAGAGTCTTGAAGTCACCTGCGTCGAGCTTACTGTACGACCTGAACCCGGTAGGCAGCAGCGTGGAGCAGTCGTGAATAGCCAGGAAAACGCCATCTTTGGCCTTTCCTGATCAGCGTGCTCGTTTGGGGGAGGATCAAAGGAAGGAAAATGCTTCCGGGCTGGCAATGGCTCTTCCAGAAGCTGGAGCCTGGGAGGAATTTGCCCACTGGCAAGTGCCAGGAGTCAGCAGTGTGCTGGGATTTAGAATGGTGCTGGCATTAGAATTTAGAATTTTAATCGGCTGGTGCTGGCAGATTGAGCACTGGGGAGCAGTGAAACGGCTGCTCTTCTGCTTTCTACCCGGGCGCGTGGAGCTCTGCAGCTGTTTTCAGCTGTTAGAGACCCTTTGTCTTCTGGTGCCTTGGCCAGGGTGGCTGTAGGAGGCTGCTGGCTTCATCCCTGGGTTTCTGTCAGCGTGCGTGCGTAATCAGTCATCCCTCTCGTTCTGACCCGTGTTCCTGATAAACCCTGGAGAGTTCCATTTTAAATTTGGGCTGAGAGAGAGGCCGGAAGTGGGATACAGCAGAAGCACAGCCACCTCACAGAGGCGAGTTCTAAGGCTATTCCGCGCGCAGGGAAGCAAGAACGTCCTTCTGTGGCTGTGCGTGTGGAACCTCTGCCTGATGGCCGCCTGTGAAACACCTGTGTGTGCCATGCGTTCATACGGAGAAGGAAATGGCTTTGGAAACGGCTCCTCTCCTCCCTCTCCGGCCTTTGCCGCATCTGTTCTGTGGGCTGCTCTGGCCTTGGAAGGCGGCTGTGTTGGGTTCTAGCTTTCCAGTACTGAGCTCCATTCGTTTATTAAGTAGGAAGTTGTTGATGTAGGAGCTGGAAAGAGTAGCGTGGATGTGTCAAGTCTGAAAGGGACTTGCTGATCAACTAGAGAAGTATTCTTTAAAAATTCTGCTTTTCCAACTGTCTTTCAGGGCTTCAAGCCTCCTAAACGCCCTTTCCGACGCATGAACTATACGGAAGCCATTGAGTGGTTAAAGGAACACGATGTGAAGAAGGAAGATGGAACTTACTATGAGTTTGGGGAAGTAAGTCTGTCCGAGGCTCTTCGGGAAGTAAACCCAAACACGGTCCTGCAGCCCCTGTTTTTTCCATCTACCAAGAGGTGATGGAGGTGGTGGGAGGGAATAGCCCTCGACTTGTGCTGAGCTTTGGGTTCCAGAGGGAAAGAAGGGTTGTGACCTTCCCTGGGCTGGCACGTGCGTTGTGAGCCAGCCTTGCACAAGGCAGTTCCTTGCACTCTCCCTGCTGTGCGTGCCCCTTTCCACAGGGATCGGTGCTGTAACGCAGTTCCAGTTGGATGGAAACAAGCAATGGCCTGTCTTTTCCTGCTAAACACCTGATCATCTGACTTCAGCTCAGAATCTAAGGAAGTGTGATACCATTGTCTGAAAAAAGGTTCAAATTAAACCTCTGAGGGACATCCAGAGTTTTCTGATTAAACAAAGTGTGTTCGTAACAAGCCGCATCATCACTGATGTTCCCTGTCCTAATAACTGGTGTCATCCTTCCCTTCTCCCCAGTTTTTAAACAGTGAAACTGCTGGATTGATCTAAAGGGAACTTCTGTGAGGTGTTTTGGTTTATCAGACTTCAGTCAGAAAATGTCAATAAAACCCGAATAACCTCATCTGAGGAACTGATCAGTTGAGGTTTTTGAAAAATGGTCCATATATGGAACAAGAAACTTCTTAGGGTTTGTGGAGAATGGTGATGGGGAGGAGGGAGATCAGGCTTGCTGATGTTTGCTGGATGTTTGCCAAGTCAGCACTTCGGGTTAGGTTTTCCTCTGTTTTCTGCCTGAAACACTGGGAAGACTCGGGTTTGAGTGTAACAGGTGGACAGCACCAGCCCCCCGACCTGTGTGGGTTTATGTTTATATACGGCGGCTTCCAAGGTGGGTTTGTTCTGCGGATGTAGGTACCTTGGGACGGATGTGTGGATACGTGTGCTGTGAAGCTGTCATGGTTTCCTGCCACGTGCACGTGGAACTCAGGGTGTCGGAGTGGCTTTGGTTGTAAACGTTGATAAAGCCGCCTTTAACCGTAGGATATTCCCGAAGCTCCGGAGAGGCTGATTTTTTTTGCCCATCTTGTTGTGCCGGTTTCCTGCGGAGATAAAGTCTTTCTACATGCAGCGCTGCCACGACGATGCCCGGCTCACTGAATCTGTGAGTTGGTGTTTCACGGGGGGCGGTGGGCTCTAAACAGGCCGGGGAATGTCGGTGTGCGCCAGCGTAAAACGAGCGAGCTCCGCAGGAAAAGCTCCGAGAGTTCTCGCCGGGCGTTGGTTCCGGTGTCTCTTGGCACGGCGTGTTGATCCTGCAGGAACAAGGGAAGCAACTCGCCGTGGGCTGTGGGCAGATCACCGCGAGCGTGCTCGTCGCGTGCCTCGGCTGC
>NW_010248331.1:24677-26444 GCF_000690775.1 Eurypyga helias | reverse complement strand
CCTGCCCCCCGCGCCCCCCTCCAGCAGCCTCCCCAAGGGGTCTCCTTGCCCAGCCTCTCCCTCCGGTGACGAGAGGCGTCTCTGCGCCGGGCTCCCTCCCCGCGGCCTCCATGGAAGAGGCTCTTCCCAAGCCTCTCCGAGTTCCCTGAGCGTGCGGGCCCTCTCCCTGCGCTTCCTTGCCCGCCCTGTCCCCTTGCGTTGGGAAGAAACCTTGGATCGCTCTCCCTGGGAAGCGGCGTGCCCTGACGTTCCTGCTCGCCGGCCCAGGAGTACGGATCCTTCCGGAGAAGGACTGGGCTCACCGGAGGCTGGCCTGGAACGCCCTACGGCTGATTCCTCTGCCCGCAGATCCTCGCGGTTCGGTGTTGGGCATCGCCGAGGCGTTCGCTTACGCCCCTCGTTGGGGTCCTGCTGGTCTGAGTCTCTGGGGAACTCCAGGCCGCAGCGTGAGGGCGTCCTCCGCCTCTTCCCCTTGGCTGGGATGCGGCGTGTGGGGATGGAGGGGAAGGCGGGAAGCCTGCGGCCCGACCTCCTCGCCGGCAACGCGCTGCAGCTTTAGTTGTGTTAACTTGGCAGCAGTCGCAGCCGTCACCGAGACGCACCAAATGGGGCTGGAGCGAGGGGTGGGAAGTGGGGGTAGAGGATGGGGGAGGAATCTGTTGCTTCTTTCAGGGAACGCTTTGCGAGGATACGCGGGTTGTGCATCTTCCCAGCTCTGGTTCTCTGTGTGCACTCTCAGGTTGCTCCGGTTGATCCTCATTCTCGGATGCGGGGCCAAGCTTCCTGCCCGTAACTTTCCGGTTGTCTATATTATTGGCGCGCGTAAGGCTGCCGGCCCGGAGAGCGTGTCCTCCGTTGCCGCTTGAAACCCTGGCTGCGCGGTTCTGTGGATGTTATTTCCGGTTGGTCGTGCATTTGTGGGTATCTGTGGCGACGTTTGCCCCGTCCCCGCAGCTGCTGAGATACTGTCAGGGAACTTCCAGCTCTCCTTGTGCAGGCGGGCCCCCGTTGGCGTGAGCAGAGCACCATCTCCTTGCATGGGTGGGCCCCATTGGCTTGAGCAGACCCCCATTGGCGCGAGCGGAGCGCCATCTCCTCTCATGAACAGGCCCCCGTTGGCACGAGTGGAGCGCCATCTCCTTGCATGGGTGGGCCCCCCTTGGCATGAGCAGGCCCCTGTTGGCGTGAGTGGAGCACCATCTCCTCACATGGGTGGCCCCCCGTTGGCTTAAGCAGAGCGCTGTCTCCTTGCGTTGGTGGGCCCCCGTTGGCTTGAGCGGACCACCGTTGGCGTGAGTGGAGCGCCATCTCCTCGCATGGGTGGGCCCCCGTTGGCTTAAGCAGTGCGTCATCTCCTTGCATTGGGTGGGCCCCCGTTGGCTTAAGCAGAGCGCTGTCTCCTTGCGTTGGTGGGCCCCCGTTGGCTTGAGCGGACCACCGTTGGCGTGAGTGGAGCGCCATCTCCTCGCATGGGTGGGCCTCCGTTGGCGGGAGCAGAGCGCTGTCTCCTTGCATTGGTGGCATGAACAGGCCTCTGTTGGCATGAGTGGAGTGCCATCTCCTTGCACGGGTGGGCTCCCGTTGGCTTAAGCAGAGCATCGTCTCCTTGCGTTGGTGGGCCCCTGTTGGCATGAGTGGGCCCCCGTTGGCTTGAGCAGACCCCCGTTGGCGCAAGCGGAGCGTCATCTCCTTGCCTTGGGTGGGCCCCCATTGGCGTGAGCAGGCCCCTGTTGGCACGAGGGGGCACCCGCTGGCTTGGATGGCCGT
>NW_010248331.1:22692-24283 GCF_000690775.1 Eurypyga helias | reverse complement strand
CGGTGGGCTTGAGCAGACCCCCGTTGGCGCAAGCGGAGCGTCATCTCCTTGCCTTGGGTGGGCCCCCATTGGCGTGAGCAGGCCCCTGTTGGCACGAGTGGGCACCCGATGGCTTGAGCGGAGTGCCATCTCCTTGCGCGGGCAGGCCCCCATTGGCTTGAGTGGAGCCCTGTCTCCTCGAGCGGGTGGACCCCATCTCTTTGCATGAGCAGGCCCCCGTTGGCTTGAGCAGAGCATCATCTCCTCGCATGGGTGAGCCCCCGTTGGCGTGAGCAGGGCCCTGTTGACACAGGTGGATCTCTATTGACTTGAGCGGAGCATCGTCTCCTCGTATGGGTGAGCCCCCGTTGGCGTGAGCAGGGCCCTGTTGACACAAGTGGCCCCCGTTGGCGTGAGCGGAGCGCCATCACCTTGCACAGGTGGGCCCCCGTTGGCTTGAGCAGAGTGCTGTCTCCTTGCACGAGTGGGCCCCCATTGGCTTGAGCGAAGTGCCGTTGCGTCGCACGGGTGGGCCCCCGTTGGCGCGGGTGGGCCCCCGTTGGCGCAAGCGCCCATTGGAGAAACGTTTGGCTCCAGACAACACTCCCGGGTTCTCTAGAAGACTCAGGGTAGTCCCATGCTGCCAAAACGTGCCGGAAGCGTTCAGCCTGTAGAGCCAAACACTCTTGGTGGTTTGTTGTCATCACGCCGCCGCTCAAACGCTTCACGTAGATAACGATCGTTATAATGGGGTGTCATAATACCTTTTAATTAGCAGGTGTCACGCGCTTCAAAGCCTTAATAAAACGTATAGGGCCCTGAACGGTGGGGCTGGTGGGAGGCGTAATCGGCCTTTTGGAAGCATTTTGGTCCCCAGCGGAGTTGAGTCGACTGCGCCGGTCAACGGGAAGTTGAGTGACCTCGGCCGGGCGGGTGGAGCTGTTGAACTCTGGCGTTCGACTCGCTTTCGGCGGGGTTGCCGTGATGGGTGGCCGTGTCGACAGCCGTGGAGGCGATGTCGGGCCTAGGCTGTGCCGGTTGGGCGTTAGAAGCCCAACGCTGCAGGCTGTTACCGTTCGTTCAGGACAGGGGTTGCGGCGTTTGGGACGGCAGGAACTGTTCTCGGAGGCTTCGCTTGCGTTTAATACAACCTCCTCGGGTTTCTGGGCTCCTAAGGGCGAGGAACGCAGCTTCGCTTCTTAACCACGCGCTGTCAAATTAAGGGAGAAAGTACCGAAACGGCGAGGCCGGGCGTTCGCCGTCAGAGAAGGGCGGCTGCGGAAGGAGCACTTGGCCAAGAGACGTTGGTCGGTGTCTACATTTCGGCCCTGAAGCACGTGCCGAGTCGTCCCCTCGAGCGTGTTTGGAGGTCTCCGAAAGACAGACCCTCACTTTTGTCTTTTGGGTCTTTTCTGGGCCGTCAGAGGGGGAGAAGGTGGGTTTCTAGCACGCGGGGAGGAAGGTTTCGGGGTCTGTTAATGAGGAAGGGGTTGGGGTACGGATAGCTCTATAACCACGCTGCAGTTAAATCTTCAGTGGCAAATCGGGACGGGGATGAAAACTGCCAAACCCCTGGCAGGACGGAACGGAGGAGGTTGGCACGCTCGGCGCT
>NW_010248331.1:21140-22651 GCF_000690775.1 Eurypyga helias | reverse complement strand
ATCCCCTCCAGTCGGGGAGCCGGCGGGGTGCCGTTTGCCGTGGGTCTGTCTCCTTCCCCGGAAGCCTGGTCGCCGTCCCGCAGCCCTTCCGGGCGCCTCTGCGGAGATTCCCCGTGGGGGTGTGTGGCAGGGATCCCCGAGTGGCCGCCGGCATCGATGCCGAGGGGGTGGGTGCTTTGTGAAGACTTGGGGGAGCCACCTCCGTGCTGGAATTTGTCGGTCAGGCTTTTGGAAGATGCCAGGCCCATCTTTAAAGTCCGTAAACTTGCGTCCTCATCCTTTCCTTGGCACTAACGGGCAGCGGCGAGCGTGGGCTCCCTGAGGGACTCTTAAACACCCCCCTGACCCCCAAACCCCCAAAATACCATCGTGTTGACGTGCAGCTACTGGGACCGCTACTCGCTGCGCAGTCCCTTGGGTGTTACGTCGTACGGTCACGTGAAGGTACGTGTTCTCTTGGAAAACGCGGATGAAGCTTGACGTTAGCATTTGGGAAGGCTTGGGGGGGTTACCTTTTGAAGACCAGGATATCCGTTCCTGGAAACAACCGCCCGTTCCGTGGTGGTCGGAGTGTGAACGTGTGTGTGCCTGGAGTTGGTTCCTGGCCAGGGAATGGCAGTACGAGCAGCCGCGGGGGAGCGAGAGACGGGAGCAGGGATTCCTACAAGGAATCTGGAGGTGGCTTTTCCCAAGAGCCTGTAGTGACAGGACAAGGGATAACGGGTTTGAACTGAAAGAGGCAGATGGAGATGGGCCATCAGGAAGGAATTCTTCCCGCAGAGGGTGGGAGCACTGGGACAGGTTCCCAGAGAAGCTGTGGATGCCCCATCCCTGGGAGTGTCCAAGGCCAGGCTGGATGAGGCTTGGAGCAACCTGGGCTATGGAAGGGGTCCCTGCCCGTGGCAGGGGGGTTGGAACTGGATGATCTTTAAGGTCCCTCCCAACCCATGATTCCTGGCCCTTCCCCGCTCTCTCCAAACTTCCCGCTTTGATCCACGCGAGGTGGCTGAGTTCATCCCTCGTTTTCCTGTCAGGACAGCGCATGGGCCTCCTCCGTGGGCCGCATCACATTGAGTGAGGATGCTGTGAAATTCGGGAATAGCCCCTGTCCCTCAGGGACAAGGCTCTGGCCTTCCCTTTGTCGTATCCCGGAATGAAATTCGGGTCTTTACTCCACCAAGTCACCTGCGTCACAGCGTGTCCGTCTTGTGACCGCCCCAACGCCCTCGAGGCCGGTCGCCTGGCGGGTGACATCCCCCAGCAGGCAGCATCTGAGCCACCGCCGGTGCCCCGGGTTTATTTATACCTATTTTCTTTAACGAAGAGCTGTGTTGTACCGCGCCTCGTCCGCTGGGGTCTGAAGAAGACCCTGAGCGAGTCGTTCGTTTGGAGCCCGTTGAAAAGCAGCGCGTCTCTAGGAGCCTCTGCCCGCCGTCGCTCCTCTGCGTCGCGTCAAGCGGTGCCGAGCGGTGCCCGGCTGGAGACAGGGAAGGAGGCGTCTTCGGGATGGC
>NW_010248331.1:20819-21105 GCF_000690775.1 Eurypyga helias | reverse complement strand
GGATTCCGAAATCTCGGTTGAAGTTACCGAGGGAAAACCCCTGGTTTTGTGGCGTTTGTTTGGGTTTGGGGGTGGGTTTGGGGGTTTTTCGGTGAGGGGTAGGAGAAAGGGAGTTCGGCCTGTCTCCTGATAGCGGTGTGTTTAGTGGTCTGTGAGCGAAACCATCCTCACTGTTGGGTTTCCCCGGATCGCGGCGATCCCGTCCGTCGGAGAGCGCGGTCAGGTGACCTGCCTTTTCCTACGAGAGTCTCCACGGCCGTTGGCTTCCCCAACACCTGCCAGAAAC
>NW_010248331.1:18293-20456 GCF_000690775.1 Eurypyga helias | reverse complement strand
GCCGTTGGCTTCCCCAACGCCTGCCAGAAACCAGCGGTTGTGGGTAAGGCTGAGCGATGCTGGCTCTCCCGGTGGAGGTCGTCTCCCGTTTTCCAGACGAAGGGAGGGAAGGTTGTTGTGGATGCCCCATCCCTGGATGTCTTCAAGGCCAGGCTGGATGAGGCTTGGAGCAACCTGGTCTAGTGGAAGGTGTCCCTGGGCAGGGAGGTTGGAACTGGATGATCTTTAAGGTCCCTTCCAACCCAAACCATTCTATGGTTCTATGATTCTAAGGTACCTTTCAGCTGGCGAGTTCCTCCTTCTTGCCGGAACGCTTTAATGCCTGGGGTGTCTTTTTTTTTTTCTTCTTTTTGTAATTCTTTTGGCACTCGTTTTCCAGCAAAGCATCTGCCAGCTCCGCGCTGAAAAGCTCAATGTAGAGTATTTATCATCGGGATTAATCATTTTATTGAGCAAAGGCTTCTTACACGCAGAACTGTTGGAGATCAAAGCCTTGCAAAACAAAGCTGTTAACGTGAGAGGAGACGTTTTCCGAGTTGGGCTGACGAAGCGCTCGGCGCGTAGCGTGAGTTTAGTGTCAAAAGAAGCTTGTAACTACGGTCTCTTCGGCGTTTTGTCTCTGCATCTTTTGCATAATGATGAGGTGCTGAATAATCTCTCCCGCAGCCCGCGCCAAGACTCGCGCTGCGGCTCTCCCCTGCCCAGACGCGTCCCCGTTAATTAACGGCGTGGGTGATTTAGCCCGGCCTATTTATAGGCCGCCCGTCGCTACGGCACCGTTACTTCTGGGGCGTGGGGTAACGTGATTCCAAATGGTTCCCGCTGGAAGCGTCGCCGGCGGAGGGAAGCTTTGTCCGAGGAGCCTCGCAGAGGGGTTTGGTGCTGCTTCTGGATGTTTCTGTGGAGGATGAATATTGAGAAGAGCGGATAGGTGGTTATCGAGCCGCTGTAGCGGTTATCCGCGCGGGATCTGGGGGTTTATCCCCCTACAAAACTTCGCTTGGCCCTGTAAGCGTTCAAAAGTTCATGGTAACAGGCCGAGAAAGTGGTCTTTAAGGCTCTCAAGTCAGTTGGCTGCTTTCCCCGTCGATTACGAGGTATTTTACTCATCAGATTAGTGTTAGGCCCACGTTTCCCTGAGAAGTTCCACAGGCACGTGGATGTTGAGGAAGCGGGGGAACAAAACATCAGCTACCCAGCGCGAGTGCTGACACGGGCTTCCTCGAAACGTCGTCCTTCTTCGGTACAACGAGCATTGCTGTGCTTCCGAAGCGTAACCGGGCGGCGGGAATTAGTCCCTCGCTCCGTCATGCCGAGCGTTCCGTAGCCAGGCCCCGTCGTGCGACGGCAGCGTCGCCTTCGGCCTGTGAAGCCTGGCTGTAGGCCAACCCAGCTGAGGTTTACAGCGGGTTGAGCGTTTGTTTGGCCAGAATCATGGCTCTGTTTGAATAAGAGGGGTGGACGTAGCTTAATGACACAAGATTTAAGATCTAATTGCTCTGTGCTTACTTATTCCAGCTTATATTTTATGTCCCAAGAGGAGGCTCTGGGGAGACCTTATGGCAGCCTTCCAGGACCTGAATGGGGCCTACAAGAGAGCTGGGGGGGCTTTTCCCAAGGGCAGGGAGTGACAGGACAAGGGGTGATGGGTTTGAATGGGAAGAAGGAGATGGGCCATCAGGACGGAATTCTTCCCGCAGAGGGTGGGAGCACTGGGACAGGTTCCCAGAGAAGCTGTGGATGCCCCATCCCTGGGAGTGTCCAAGGCCAGGCTGGATGAGGCTTGGAGCAACCTGGGCTATGGAAGGGGTCCCTGCCCATGGCAGGGGGGTTGGAACTGGATGATCTTTAAGGTCCCTCCCAATCCAAACCATTCCATGGTTCTAGTTTTCCCACAGCAAGCTCCTAAGTAAGACACTGCGTAAGCCGCCTGGTCGGCCCGTTGGGGCTGTGGAAAACCGATCGTCTGCACGACTCAGATCCCCTCTTGCTTGTCCCCTGTTTAAGCCATTTATTTGGGGCAGTTCTCAGAACACGTCTCGTGGGATTTTTTTTTTTATGGCGGTCAAATGGTAGCGGAGATGACAAAAAAATGCAATCTGAAGTCTCTTTTTGCCACCAAAATGTGATCAAGAAGAGCGAATTCCCTTCTGGAAAGAAGGG
>NW_010248331.1:11255-18268 GCF_000690775.1 Eurypyga helias | reverse complement strand
ATGCCACTGGCCCCATTCACCAGTGTCTGGTCATCGAGGGGAAGAATTGCTTGGGGTATTTTTACTATAACCCTGGTAGAAAAATGGGAAATTCAGGTTTTGTGGTGTCTTCTTTCCTATAATAATCCTTATTTCCTTTAAAAATGCAGTTGAGCTCCTAGAATCAGAGTCTGGTTGGAATCGTGTGTCTGTCCCTTAGATCTCCGTGGAGACAATGAGCTTTCTGGAGCCCTTTGGTGGGAACTTGCCCACCTCCTGGGAAGAGACACCCCCTAGGACACCCCAGACTGTTGCTAATTGTGACTTATCTTGGGTTTAGTTCTGCCTCGACGGTCCGAAGGTGTAACTGAACTCTGGGTCTGTATGTCGCTGAGGTTGGGATCAGACACAGTCCCAGGGGAAAATGCTCGGCTTTCCCCATGGGCGGATCCATAAAAACTCCTGTCCTGGGTGCAGCCGAGCTCGGCAAAGCAGAGGCGGCGTGCGGAACGGCTAACCTGGGTGCTCTAGGCCAGAGGTCAGGAGCGCGTTCATTGGGGTGGAAAGACAGTAAGTACGGATCTAAGGGCAGGAATTCCCGTTCCTTCTCTCGGAAGGAGTTGATAGTCGTCAAGCAGGTCCCTGCCACGCAGAAGCTTGGCAGCGGTGGCTGTGGAGCGTGGCGGGGTCGGGACCGCGTGGGTTTGGCCGGAGAGGTTGGCCGAGGGCTGCGCCCGCACTTCTTCAACCCCTTTGAGCATGGATGTTCAGTCTGTCAATGTGCGTTGGCAGCGATCCTGGAATATTCAAATCCACGGACACAACAGAGACCGGGAGTTTCCCTCCTCTGTCCCAGTCGCTGGTTTCTCTGCAGGTGCTGGGGTTTGGGGTGGCGACGGCCGATTTCGGAGCTGTTGGGGTGGCATTCTGACGCCCGGGAGGTAAAACCGCTGCGTCTCTAAGCCCAAACCGAGGGTTTGCGCCTCCGGCCTCACAGACCTGTCCGAAAGGGATACCCGGCCTGTTAAAGTAGGATGTGGAGTTGACTCTAGAACCAGAGAAATAAGTTAAAAAACACCTGAAAATATGCAGCGTGTTTGTTTTTCTTTGGAATCCTGGGAAATAAAAGCATCGTTCATGCTTGTGGCGCTATGGTTTTTCCTACAATGAGACTTAAAACACAGCTTTCCAGTAAAGGTGTCTCTTCCCTTTGCAGGATGGCGGACACGGACCTTTTCATGGAATGCGAGGAGGAGGAGCTGGAACCATGGCAGAAAATCAGCGACGTGATTGAAGACTCTGTTGTGGAAGATTATAATTCAGTTGATAAAACTGCTACGGGTAATGAACTGTCTTGGTCTGGAATTATTCCCGTTACCGGTGGTAAGATGTGAGGGGAGATGGCAGGGGTCGGCGACATCCGGCGAGTTGTTGTCATTGATTGCTCCACACCCCCTCCTGTTAATGGGTAACGTAACGAGTCTCCGTTTCTCTGATGGTGAACAGCGCCTGGGCGCTGGGTAGAGCTGGGGGTGCCGTGCCAGGTCCTGCGGAGAAAGCAGGTCGGGAGGCAGGAAGTGGCGTTCCTCTCCCCGCAGAGGTAGGATCGCTGCGGGTCTCGGAAGGGTGACCTGCTTGAAAGCGGTGAAAGGAGCTTTGGCCGGGCTGTTCGTGTTCTACAGCTGCAGCAGCAGCTTCTTTAAAGGTTAAGAATTGGTAGTTTACACAGATGACGCTTTTCCTTTTGCCAAGCGCTCCGGCACATGCCAGCCCTCGGCGGTGACGAGCTCCCGATCCTCCCGGCAGCTCTGAAGTGAGTGAGGAAGTCACCTACTTGATGGCTGAATCAGCTTTCCTGTGACTCTTGTAGTCCAGAGTGAGATTAGAACTAGTCTGCTCGTACGTATTTCACCCCCGATTCCCTGTCAGCGCTTTCACTTGGGTGTTCCCTCTGGGTTTGTTCCCTGTTCTCTCTGACTGTCGAGAGCTCGCGCTCGGCGTGTGGGTCGGAGCGCGGTGTTGCCCACCGCCTGGCTCGAGTCCTGGGAAATGGGGGCCGGTAAAAAGCAATGAGTGCACGAGGGAGGCTTCGTGTTTCGGATGCTGCGCCATCGCTCCGTTTGTGGTGGAACCTGACCGAGTGCCGGCGCGGGGATGGCGCTTTCCGGTGGTCGATCTATGATTCTATGATCTCTCGCGGTGTCGCCGCAGCGCGTCGGGCCCTTGTGTGTGTACACGAGCGAAACCCTGATGGTGGGCGTTTCACCCCGGGGGAGTAAATGAAACCTGATCGGGATAAAAACTCTTGTTCCCTTGGGGTCTTGCCGAACGCTCGCTGTGGTGCGTGGAGAAAAGGATTCTTGCCCGGCGCCGCGTGTGGGTGAAGCGGACTGGAGTGTTTAAGTTAGGCTTTTGTTCAGTTACGGGGTCAGCTGAGTGTCTGGACGGGAGATGGGTCCGTGTCCCGTTGCAGGCCGGGGATAACCAACGCTGATGGCAGCGACCCTCGGCTCTGGCCCCAGCGTGAGGTGCCGCCCTGGCATGGTCGGTGGCGCTGCTGGCTCCTGGCAGTAGCTGTTGTACCCGCTCGTGGTTACCGTGGGGGTGGCTGTGGGGGTGTTACCTCCAGGTAAGGTGTGAGTGAAGGTCCTGGCTACTCAGGCTCACCCTGGTGCATCGGGTGCTTTGAGCTGGTGTGCGGCCACGTTCCGAGGTGGATTATTCCGGGGGTTTTCTGCTGTTGTGCTTCGTTTCGGAGGCAGCTGACACGCTCTCTCCGTGTCATTTAACGTACTGACACGTCAGGTGGGGTCGGGACTCCCTGGGATTAAGGAGCTGTACAAAACACGTTTGTCAGATGCACCTAAAAGTCACTGCGTCGTTTTTATTAAAGCCTGCTGGGTGAGGAAGGCTCCATCCGCTGCTGGGAGCTGCTGCCTCTGGAGTTCAGGATACTTTTGAGACTCTCCCCGTGCGTTAGCTGCCCCCATGTAAGACACTTGTGATTAACGCTTCATGGCTTTACCGGGAAAAACGGTTTGAGGCAGACACTGTAAATCCATTTACAAGGAATTAATAAAGGTGTGGTGATAGCGCTGGGCTCTAATTAGATCAGCGGCAAAGAGGGAGGAGGGCAACTGCTGGAAAAAAAAAACCTGCTGACAGCGATGTACTTGTCAGTGAGACGTCTGTGTACCCTCCTGGCAAGTTCAGATACCCCTCCGTGGGACCTGCTGCCCAGATGATTCCCAGATCCCGCTCCAATGAGTGGATTTGTACAGGAATTGAATCTGGAGAGGCCTTTGCCACATCCTCAATTGGAAAGGGTTGTGCTGAATCGCGCCGGGTTGGGAAACTTTCTGCTTCGTTCCTGTGTTTGTCGCTTATTTGAGCGAAGAGCCACGGTAAGCCCTGGGAACTGATCCCGAGTTCCAGCATCTGCCTCCAAAACGCAGCGAAGAAGGTTGGAAAAGAAAACAGAGGGATGGTTTTGCCTTCCTTTCTGCCCCTCCGGCGCAGTCCCAGCGTGCGGTGGGCTGCGAGAGCATTGGGGTCAAGGAGGGTTGCTGCTGTAGGCTGGCCAGGCACATGGGTTTTCCGTACGCGTGGCACCGTCCTGGGGGCACAGAATGGTTTTCCCAACGGCATAGTTCCTCGCAGGCTTCCGAGAAACCTTTCCCTGGAAAGCTGGTGTTACGTTTCTCGGCATTAATCGCTCCGGCGTAGACCAGAGGGATGAAATCGGAGGCGTAGCTGCCTCCTCTCCGCGCCAGGTTTGCCCTCCCCTCCTCGTGGGCGGCATTGCGGGTTGGGGTCTCTCTGCCCCATCGTGCCGGGGGGTTGTAGGATGTTGTCAAGTCGTGTTTGATCAGAGGACTGCTCTTGGGCTGCTGAAAACGGGGAAGCCTGAGGCATGTTGGTGTGCCCGGCACGAGGGGAGGGAGGGAAGGACCTTCGCAGCCCCACACGCAGTTCTGTTCTGACTGGGCAGCTCAGCCAGCTCTGGCAGCGCCATCCAAACGAAGGATCCAGGTATTCCACAGCCCAGCCATGGCTCTAGGGGTCAGGGTCAGCCTGAGGAGGTTCGTGTTTTGCTGATCCGCTGGAATGGAAAAAACCAGGCGAGGGTGCAAGGAGCCGGCGGTGGGAGTGCGGAGTGTTCCCGGTTTCCCCCCTCGCCAAGCGGGAGCCTGTTCAGTGCTTTGGGATGGATACCATCAGGTGGAGGGAACACGGAAACATGCTCAGTTTTGCACCTCTGGAGCGCTTCGGTTTTCATGGTGGAGTAAACTCTGCGCTCGCTGTCCTGATGCGGAGGCTGGCTCAGCCCGTTACCCTCTGGACCAACACAAGCAGCGTTTTCCAGCCTGGCCGCCTTGTTCCCGAGTGTTGCATCCGTCGAGTCATTCCCTGCTCATATGACACCACTTCGACTTGCAGGGGAATCCTTCCTGGCTCAACGCCAGCCAGGATTTTGAGTGGCAAAGTGCCACCGGGACATCTGTCACCTCTTGAGTCCCGGCAGCCTCTGCTGGCCCAGTGACTGAGGGTCACATCCCAATTGAAGTTGTGCCTCTGGAACACTCAGGAAATGAGCCGTGGCTGGAGTCAGCCCAGCTTTCAGCAATCTGCTTTTTTACCCTCATGGCTGTCGTCTTGCATTTTGGTGTACATTAATTAAAAAGCCTTACAAGCTGGGCCTGAAAAGACCCGTTAAATCCATCCGTTCTCCCAGTGCGAGGTTTGTTGGATTTTTGGATTGGTTGTTTTTCCCCTCTAGGATGTAATTCATCCAGGAGCAAGCCTGGAGACCTAAAATTTACCCTTTTCTTAAATAACTGCATCCATATCGGTGATATCCGTCAAGATCATGCGTCACCGAGCGTGCCGGAACAGAGGTGTATCCCGGTGTTGTACCTATTCTTGGGGTGAAGCGCATCCTGGGATGGCTAGAAATGACCCCGTGTCCAAATCCCAGGAAACAGGCTTTCCAGTCTAAAGATGGAGGTATCTTTCAGCTTCTTTTTTTTCCCATCTTTCTGCTGGATCCAGATTTTTTCCCTGCAGGTTAGTTTTAACGTTACCCAAAGCTCAATGTGGTCGAAGTGATGCTCGGCCTGATCCCCCCGCCCCGGATTACAGATCCGTGAGTAGCGAGCTGGTGTAACATACTCCTCCATCCCTTTCCACAGAGGCCTCGTATCCAAAAAAGCCCCCTTCTTGTCCACGAGAAAATGGGAAGGGGGCCACGCGGCCTGACAGCCGGCTCCTTCCTAATAATTCCATCGTCAGATAAAAATAGGACGTAGGTGACCAAGCACAGGTACGGGTCAGGCGGAGGATGGCTGGAGAGCAGCTCCCCGGCAGGACTTGGAGGTGCTGGGGGATGGGAAGCTGGATGTGAGTCTGGACCGTTGGAGTGGCAGTGTCAACCCTCTCCTTTGCAGGCTTCCGGTGTTTGGAAAGGTCTCTGCTCCTTGAAAGATTTGGGGGTGACTGCCTGCTCCTGGGCAGCCACCTACGGTCCTCGAGACAGCGAGGAGGAGCAAATCACCTGCTGATGCTCTGGGTGTGGGTTTTCATCAGATACCCGGCGGGCTGTAGGTGTCCAGAACCTGGCAGAGCTGCGTGAAGGTTCTGCTCGTCTTTTTCCTCAACTGCTCCGTCCCTTCTCTTGGATAACGGCCTCGTTTGCGGGAGTACTGGGGAGGGGTCGCCTCTTGGATTTTAAGATGGCAAATCCAGTCTGTCTCTGGTTTTCATTCGCTCCTTCCGTCTTGTGTCTGTCCCTCGCTGAGACCTTGCTTTGGAAGACAGCGGAGCCGGGAGCGTGTCCTCTCCCTCGCTGGGGCTTGGAGGCCGCGTGCGCCGAGTCCAGACAGCGGTGGGTTTGTGCTCCTTGATTTTGATCCCAAAGAAGCAGCTGCTCAGAGACGGGCTGCTGGCCTTCAGGATGCCTCGGCATCTCCCTCCTCCGCCCCGATTTGAGGTTAAATTTGCCGATTAATGCTGGTTTTGGGGTGTTTTTTTTGCCTTCATGCCGCGGAGGTGGGAGCTGGTGTCTTTTCTAGCAGCCCTCCTCCTTGAGAAAGCGAGGCGCAGTGGTGTTGCTTGGATCCGGATCTTCCCGTGGAGCTTCCGTAGCTGTTTGTCCTAGCAAACCTTCCTGGGAACGTTTGGATCGTACGCCCCGAGGAGTGTCAGCCAGCAGCATCCAGGCTGTCTCTGGAAAGCGTCTTCCATCAAAGGAATCTGCTTTGGCTGTGGGTCAGACCGTTTTGGCACGCAGCAGGTCTTTCCCTGGATTTACACCGTCGTGTGGGGAGCGTGTGCCGTTGGGGTCCAGCAGCCCTCTCCTCTTAACGATTCCTTTGCAGCCCTGGGATAACCCGGATCTTCCGTCGGTCTCGTGACGCGCTGTGCCGCCACTTGACAGTGGGAAGATTCCTACGTCGCGCTTCCGTCTGCCCACTGGGAAGCCCTTTGCTCTCAAGGCGTGGATTATAGCAGTGGGATTGAGGAATGTTTTCTCGCTTCCCTGAGCCGCGTGCGACCTGTGGCCTCCTGGCAGGAGGTGGTACGTGCCCTGGAAAAAATGAAGCGTGTGGATACGGCGTCTCGGAGAGCTCGGGCTCACGGAGGATGAGCAACTCATCTAACCTGCTTGGCTTTGGCCATCGCATCGACGCGGGTCAGCTCTGTGCCCCTCGAGCGATGGTGTGAAAAGGCTCCTTGGGGACTCGTTTATTTGGGTGACGACGGTGGCGTTTTGCTGGGGAATTCTCCAGCCACGTGCTGACCCCGCGCTCGGAGCGTGGTCCCTTGGCCTGTATCTCTGACCGAAGGCTTTACGCGATGGCGCGCCGGGACTTCCCCTTCGCCCTGCGCGTGGGGTCGGGGCGACGCTGGACGCTCGCCTTCGGCTGTTGGTTTCCCCCAACCGCTGTAAAACCTGGAGGTGGCATTATTCCTCGTGGGAATTACGGTGATGTAAGCCGAGTGGTTTCCCTCCCACCTGGAGCTGGCTCGGAGCG
>NW_010248331.1:10858-11092 GCF_000690775.1 Eurypyga helias | reverse complement strand
GAGCTTTCCCAGTATCTGCCAGCGGGTGAAGTTTTCCTTAATAGTTGATGAGACTGGGAAAAAACCACCTTTCTTTGGCTGCTGGCTCTGTTCAGAGGGCAGGTAGGGGCGAGACCAACCAGTGTCTGAGGCAGCTCAAGGCTGAGGGGTCTGCACACCTCGTTCCTCGGCAGCCTGGAAAATCCTAGCCTAATAGGAATATTAATCATAGATTCATGGAACGCTTTGGGTGGG
>NW_010248331.1:9560-9858 GCF_000690775.1 Eurypyga helias | reverse complement strand
CTCTCTTGTAGCCCCCCAGGCACTGGAAGGGGCTCTGAGGTCTCCCCGGAGCTTCCCTTCTCCAGGCTGAACCCCCCAACTCCCCCAGCCTTTGAGAGAGAGGTGGTAAACCACAGTACCCACCCCGTGTACCGCAGCAAGGTTTGTGGGTGTTGTCACAGGTTTACGTGCAAAGCGCGCTCTGGAAGCTTGCTCAGGTGCCGACGGCCAAGCTTGCCGACTGGGCGCGTGCGAGAAGCAGCATCTTTTTCTTCTTTTCCCTGAGAAACGTGACTTCTGCTGTGTTTTCCTGCAGCTG
>NW_010248331.1:2502-9500 GCF_000690775.1 Eurypyga helias | reverse complement strand
CGGCCGCGGGTCTGGGCACGATGGTGACGCAGCCGGTGCTCCGACCCGTACAGATCATGCAGAACGCCAATCACGTCACGAATTCTCCGGTGACCAGCCAGCCCATCTTCATAACAACCCAGGTGGGTGCCCTTTAGGCGGGAGATCCGCGGTGCTCGTCCGCGGAAGCCTCTCCTCTCTGTGGAGCAACCACGCGTGCCGGTTTCGCCTCTCCCTGCGCGCTTGAGCGGACCTTGCGCTTGGGTTTAGGAACAGCTTCATTTTGGAAATAGCTCCAGCTCCTGGGCTTTTTGCAGTTGAATCCCACTTGAGGAAAATTGGCCATGTTCCACACCCCAGCAGGGCCCATGGAGCCGGTGGGGTCTGATGGGGCTTTGCGCTGCCCCTCCCTTCCAGTCACGCTCCCCGGGAGCGTGACTCCAGCCGTAGGTGGGTCTGTCTGGTCTCCGTGCGTCAGACTTTTTTTTTTAATGACTTTGCTTTATTTTCCTGGAAAACCCACAGATAATATTTTTAAATGTCCACTGGTGCCTTTGAGCATTTGCTGAGACCTGGGAGAAGGTTTCGGTCGGGGCTGGGGGAAGGAGAGGTTGAGAGCAGAGGCTGTGTATCAGTGGAGTAGAGTACAAGACACCCTACCATAGGGCCAAGGTGCTGGCCGAGAGCGCTGCGGCCTCATGGCTCGGTTGATGTACCCCTGTTAGCACTGTGGGGTGGGTTTTCAATGCGTTTATTTGCTTTTTGGGGTAGAAAGCTCCTGTGGAAAGCACTTCCGGTCCGCTCGGTATGGTAACAGTCCCGTTTGACTGCAGGGGTTTCCCGTGAGGAACGTGCGGCCCGTACAAAACACGATGAACCAGGTTGGAATTGTTCTGAATGTACAGCAAGGTCAAACAGTTCGACCCATCACCCTCGTCCCAGGTAAGGACAGACATGAGCCAAAGCCACGGTCGCGTTCCTTTTGAGCGTACCAAGGGTTAAAACCAGGAGCAGCCTCTGTGTAAGTCCCCTGCACATCCAGCAGCTCTGAAGAGGGCGGGTTCAGGTCTGGAGTAGGTGAGATTTGCCCATATCTGTGGCTTTAGTTCCACTAGTAGTTTTCCAGCAGGGTGTAGGCCCCTTGATGGATAACAAAGCACCGTGCAGAGTAGGGGACTTCCAGCTGGAAGGAATCTCTTATTCCAAGCTCCATGTAATCCAGCCTCTTCCAAAAGCCTCTGCAGTTGACTTAATTCCCAAGTCCCGGCCCATCACCACCCCTCTTCCTTCCTTTCACAATCGCCCCATGCCATGCCAGTGCTGGGAAACCGCCTGGAAACCAAACTTCACCCTCGGGAGGATTTTCCAACGCGGATTTCTGCTGCTGGGTCCTGTCGTGCGCCATCGGAGGGACTAAGAACTCGCGTGTCTCCAGGTCCTGCCTCGTGACAGAGCAGCCGCGCTAGGGATGAGCCACCTTTCACTGTCCCCAGAATGAATCTCCGAAGTCTCGTATCGCAGACTGATGTGCAGCTGTAGGATCATCCCTGTCATAGGATCATCCCTGTCGTAGGATCGTTGGGGTTGGAAAAGACCTTTAAGATCGAGTCCAGCCGTTAACCCAGCACAGCCAAGGCCACCGCTAAACCGTGTCCATGCGTCTCAAACCCCTCCTGGGGTGGTGACTCCCCCACCCCCCAAGACAGCCCGTTCCAATGCCTGACAGCCCTTTCCAGGAAGGAATTTTCCTTAATATCCAACCTCAACCTCCCCTGGTGCAACCTGAGGCTGTTTCCTCTTGTCACTTGGTGAAGAAACCGACCTCTCCCTCGCTACCACCTCCTTAGGAAGTTGTAGAGAGCAGTAAGATCTCCCCCTTTCCCTGCCATAAGAAGCCTTCTGTGAATTTCCCCGTGGATCATGAGCTTCCAAGTGGAAATCCCACTGACTTTTCACGGGACTACTTGGGCCTTATGGAAAATTCCACCTAAAGAAGCTGTAAATGCTGTGCCTGTGTCCCTGTTCAGCTTGTAGCCCTCTTGGGAAGCGAAATTAAGGTGCTGAACGCTTCAAACTTCCACCAAAATTGCTGGGAATCTGGGGAGTTCCACAGCGTTGGTTACGCTCGGTTATTGCTGTCCAAGGAAAGGAATTCCATGACTTGATGAACCTTGTTTGTTCGTTTGTTTCCGAAGCCCCAGGTACCCAGTTTGTTAAGCCGACAGTTGGCGTTCCTCAGGTGTTCTCTCAAATGGCCCAGGTGAGACCAGGTACAACCATGCCGGTCCGACCCGCCACCAACACTTTCACTACGGTCATTCCGGCCACCCTTACCATCCGGAGCACTGTACCACAGTCCCAGGCACAACAGCAAAGTAAGTCCACTCCCAGCACCTCCACAACACCTACTGCAACGCAGCCAACACCTCTCGGACAGTTAACTGTGCAGCAGCCAGGGCAGTCCAGTCAAGCTACTAACCCCAAATTAGGTAAGACCTGCCGTGGAAAAGCAAGGGGCCTCGAGCAGATAACCTGTACCGTGACCTCCGAACGTACGGCGCCGCAGCTAAAAGGCAGGAGTCGAGTCAGAACTCCGGGGCTCTTTTCGTTTTGCCTAGCGCTGACTCGGCGTGTCGTCTCTGCCGAGCTGGGAACTGCGGGCGATGCCGCCAGCGTTGCCCGGTTGGGTTTGAGATCTGGGTAAAGCTTGGGTTGTAGGACGTTCTGAGAAGCGTTGGATACGAGTCCCCTCAAGTGGAAAAGCCTCTCCATTAACCCCTTGTGGTGTTTGAGAGGCGGAGTTAAACCGCAGGGTTTAAGGTTCCGGTGAGGAACGCAGGGGAAGCTAACCGCGTCGCTCGGATTGGACCGTTGGCTGAATCTGGGAGTGAGATGGTCACCCAGGAATAGCGGCAGACAAAAAGGGAACGAGCCCATCCCGCAGCGAGCGGTCAGGTTATGGTTAGCTTTCAGTTGCCGCGATCACGCCGAGCTGCAGCTTAGCGATAGAAACGCTTTCTGTCACCATCAGTATCCTGTGCAGTTCACCCTGGGACTTGGCTCGCCGCTTCGGAGCGCGATCCGGGAGCTCGGGGCAATCCCCTTCCCCGGTCTTGCCAGCCTTTGCGTCACTGGATAGGATAATTGATGGCTCAGCCACCTTTGGTGGAGACTCGGGGTAGGAGAGCAAGAGCCGAGGCAGTGCTAGGTGAGGGGGGGACTCAGGCAGCGGATCGGATCTTCCTGACGCCTTATTATCCGTTACTCGTTCCCTTGGCAGTGAGCATTGCAAGCTTTGTGACTGTAAAGAGACCGGGAGTGACTGGGGAGAACAGCAACGAGGTTGCTAAGCTAGTGAATACCCTGAACACCGTTCCTTCGTTAGGACAGAGCCCCGGCCCGCTGGTGGTCTCCAACAGCAGCCCTGTGCACGGTTCCCAGAGATCCAGCGTTTCGGAGTCCTCCTCCTCCTCCTCCTCGTTGAAAGGTAGGGTCCTGCAGCGCCCGGCGCTGCTGAGAATGCACAAGGCCGTTAGCTGGGGGTGAAAAAACCTGCGGAGGTGTTGGGGATCGAGGCTGGGGGAGCCTTGCCGTGAATTCCTGCAGCCACACGCTTTCCTCCGGCGAGCCTCGCTTTGCGTTCCGAGTTAGCGGCGTGCGTGCTGCCGTCCGGAGGGTACGCACGCCTCCGGCCCTCTGCACGAGGGGGCCGAAGGGCACCGCCGGGGTATCTGTTCTCTTCTGTTACAAAAAAAAAAGCACCTTCCGGTGGTGTTTGGGAGTCCTGAAGGTGACACGTCACATGGGCCGTATTCCGAGTGTCGGAGAGCTGGGGGGGTGAAGATGAGTCTGGAAAACCCAAGCAAACCGATGATTACAGAGAAGGGGGGGTTGAGTTGCTATTTCTTCCTTCTTGTTTCGCTTATTTGAGTCTAATTTTGAGACACTCCTTATTCCGGGATGCGTTTTGTCATATGGATTGTTAGAAGTTGGGTTACTTCCACCCTTTCCATGCCTTTTTCCGGGATGGTTGGTGGCTAAAAGCACAGCTCTCCAAGCTTGAGCCTTTCCGTACGCCAAATAACGCTGCCTGGATTTCAGTCGAAGCGTGAGGATTCCGTTTTTCCTGGGTTTGTTCCATGTTGTTTTCTTTTTTTCCCCTGGTACAGTCAGTTCATCTCCTATTCCCACCTTCGATCTGCAAGACGGCGGCAGGAAGGTCTGCCCGAGGTGTGACGCTCAGTTCCGAGTCACCGAAGCTCTCAGAGGACACATGTGTGTAAGTGGGAGCAGCGGGTGCGCGTGGAGGGCAGGGAATGGTTCTCCCTGGATCAGGGACTCCTGCGGAAAGAAGGCAGGAGGCAAAGGAGAGGCCTCTGGGAGACATCCCGCAGCATCCTTGGCAGGGAGCGGGCAGGACTTTGTCCTGTTGCTGCCAGGAGATACGTTTATTCCCTGATCTTATGTATCCACGAACAGCCAAGTGGGATATTCGCTCCACGTAGCTCTTCCCTTTGGAGTCTCCGAGAGTTCCTCCGGCTGCGTAATAGCGTACGCGTCGGTTGTCCGAGGTGCAGCTTAACGTAGGGTTGGGGTTTTTTATCTCCTTCTAGTACTGCTGCCCCGAAATGGTTGAATTCCTCAAGAAAAGAAAATCTCTAGAACCCGAACCAAATATTCAATCGGCAAAACCCCCGTCACCGGAAAAAACTACGGCCGTTGCTTCGCCACCCTCTTCTACTCCCATCCCTGCCCTGTCCCCGCCTGCTAAAGCTCCGGAGGCGAGCGAGAACGTGGCTGACTCGTCCCAGAGTAAGCTCATCATGTTGGTAGATGACTTCTACTACGGCAGAGACGGCGGCAAAGTGAGCCAGCTCCTCAGCTTCCCCAAGGTTCCCACCTCCTTCAGGTGTCCGCACTGCACCAAGCGCCTAAAGAACAACATACGGTAAGGTGACGCGGCGTGCCGCCGCCTCGGGCCCCGACGGCTCCTCTTGTAGCTTAAGGCTTATGCTCCCAGGGCTGGAGCCATGGGGACAGGCTAGGAGAGTTGGGGGGTTCAGCCTGGAGAAGGGAAGCTCCGGGGAGACCTCAGAGCCCCTTCCAGTGCCTGGGGGGTACAAGAGAGCTGGGGGGGCTTTTCCCAAGGGCAGGGAGTGACAGGACAAGGGGTGACGGGTTTGAACGGGAAGAGGGAGATGGAGATGGGCCATCAGGAAGGAATTCTTCCCGCAGAGGGTGGGAGCACTGGGCCAGGTTGCCCAGAGAAGCTGTGGATGCCCCATCCCTGGGAGTGTCCAAGGCCAGGCTGGATGAGGCTTGGAGCAACCTGGGCTATGGAAGGGGTCCCTGCCCATGGCGGGGGGGTTGGAACTGGATGATCTTTAAGGTCCCTCCCAACCCAAACCGTTCTGTGATGAAGGCCAAAACTGGGGGGAGGTTTGCCCGTCGTCGCACAGGGCAAAGTCGCGAGGAGGTGGCAGGGTTTGGGTAACTAGGGAAGCGTTCGCGCATCGCTGGGCCCGGTAGCCAACAGGAGATCGTTTTCCTTGAGGATCTGCTCATCTTTTAGCTTTTTCAACAGGAGGAGAAAACAAAGTTGGAAAATACTGTTTAGGACATAGCATTTTCTGAGCAAGCTGCTCTTTCCTGAGGCTGCAGGGGTTGGTCGTCACCAGTCGAGGGCCGCGTTGGGGCAGGATAGTGCAGCCCCATTCCTGCGAAACCTCCTCCTAGCTTCCCCCGGAGTTTGGGAGCGGGAGGTTGTGCGGTGTAGAAGGAGGCTTTCTTGTTTCCTCCTTGCTCTTCCCATCGGAAGCATCTTCACGCTGTCAGATCCCAGCACTTCAGGCGCGGCGTTGGCAATGCTCTCGGCGTTACGGGGCGCGGCGGTCGCGTTTCCGCTCACCCGCTTCCTCCCGTCCCGTCAGGTTTATGAATCACATGAAGCACCACGTTGAACTGGACCAGCAGAACGGAGAGGTCGACGTCCACACCATCTGTCAGCATTGCTACAGGCAGTTCTCCACGCCCTTTCAGCTGCAGTGCCACTTGGAGAATGTCCACAGTCCCTACGAGTCGACCAGTGAGTGGATTTTGCTGCTGTTGAAGGGGTTTAGGAGGGTCTGTGTTGTCTGAATTTGCTGATCCAGGGACAGAGGAGTGTGTTCCGCCTTGCCCTTGGAGCGTCGGCTGCGTAGGCCATCAGCAACATCCGTCTTGGTCGGGCACTGAACAGGCTGCCCGGAGTCGTGGTGGAGTCGCCGTCCCTGGGGGTGTTGGAGGCACGTGTGGACATGGCCCTTGAGGACAGGATCCAGTGGGATTGGGAGTGTTTGGGTGGTCTTACAGGGCTTTTCCAACCTTAGCGACCCCGTGATCTGTTACGTATCTGGGAACTTATGCCCAGGCATGTTCTAAAGATGGAGGTCAGCAATGACGTCGTGGTAGGATTTACGTCTTCTCCGTAGCTTGACGTCAATTTGAAGCAGCCGGAAGTTTCCTCGTTACGGTATCTCGCACCACTGTTCTGAGAGGGTGTTTGCTGCCCTTTTGAAACCTCTCGGGGTCTGTGGTGTTGCCTGCCCAGCTCACAGCTAGTTTTCTGGGCTTGGCGTGAGCCGTAGGGGATAGCTGTTACCAAAGCAGCGCGTCACGTTTCGGGGTGTCTTGTCCCCCGGCTCTTACCTGCTTTTCCTTCTGCAGCCAAGTGCAAGATCTGCGAGTGGGCCTTCGAGAGCGAGCCCATGTTCCTCCAGCACATGAAGGACACGCACAAGCCCGGGGAGATGCCCTACGTGTGTCAGGTACGGACAGTGGGGCGTGGGGGCTAGCCTTCCCAACCGCCGGCGGAGAACGAGGGGAAAGCGGGCGTTTCTCGGCCGAGCGTGCGGCTCGCGGTGGCCCAGAGCGGGCCGTGGGACCGTGCTGAGGGGTCTGGGAGCTGAACGTTTGCCGCGGTTCCCGGCGCTCCGAAGCTGGGCCAGCTCCGTGGACGCTCGGTTAGTCCCGTGGCGGTC
>NW_010248331.1:0-2263 GCF_000690775.1 Eurypyga helias | reverse complement strand
GTGTCGCCTCCGCCCGGGGGTCCTAACGCTGTCCCTCCTCCTCCCTCCTGAAGAAACTCCTCTCTAACATTTTCCAACTGCTTTGCATTGACTGTCTCTCCCGGGTTTCTTTTTCCCTTGGATCTGGAGCTCGAATTGTCCCTCATTCCGACACAGTTGGAGTCTGTTTATCCAGACTGCTCCGAACAGGCACAGGTGACGTAGGAGCAACCTGGCCTCGCGGAAGGCCTCCCTGCCGCGCAGGGCCATGAGCTTTAAGGCCCCTTCCAACCCAAACCATTCCGTGAGCCGGCGGGTTCCTTACCCCCTGCTTCCTAACCCCCGAGGATCTCCGGGGATCCGCGCGCTGCTTGCCGACATCCCTGTGTTGGAGTGGTGGATGCGAGCTGGGTTCCTGCCGTCCCTCACCGGTAACTACCGCTCCCACAGGTCTGTCAGTACCGTTCCTCGCTCTACTCGGAGGTGGATAGCCACTTCCGGATGATCCATGAAGACACGCGGCACCTGCTCTGTCCGTACTGTCTCAAAGTCTTCAAGAACGGCAACGCTTTCCAGCAGCACTTCATGAGGCATCAGGTACCGTCTGGGGGCTGCGGTTACCGTGGTTACCGTGGTTCCCTCTCCGCAGAGGTTCGGTGGATGCGATTAGTTCAGCGTTCGCTTGGAATAAAAGCGGGAAGAAAGGGGATTTGGCTGAAAGGGGGTTTAATAGACGCCGTTTTCGCTCTGGAACAAATGCAGTTTCCACACTGTCATCCCAGCCTTTTCACAGGGATTGTGTGGAAAGGAGGGAGCGGCGTTGCTCCTCTGGGAGCAGCCCGGACTGTCGTTGCCTAGCGATGAGCCGCGACCCTGGGATGCTTAACCCGCAGCGGGCTCCCTTCCTCTGGGAGGGGTTAAGGTTTTCTCTCCCCGCAGCTGCGTGCCGTCGTAGCGCGGCGTTCCGTTTCCCTCCACGTCGGCTTCCCTGGATGTAGCCTAAGTGTTCCTTCGGAATACAGGAGCGTGGTGCTCGCCGGGTGCCGGAGTCGCCTGTCCCTGAGCCCCTCCGGCTCCCAGCGGAGGCAGGGTGGGATTTGAAGGGACGTTCTCCCGCTTACGTGCCTGCCTTCGGCTCCGACGAGCTGGGTGAGGCCTGTTCCGTGGCTCCGCCAGGCCTGGCGCCTCCGCAGAGCCTGAGGATTTAACTGGAAACCCCAATCCATCAAAAGCCAAGCCACCCCGGACACGGGCCTTAGCAGGGACAGGAAAGCTGCAATGAGAGTGCTGTCAGGTGCCAGTGTGGCAGCTCAGAAAGCCAACCCCATCCCGGGCTGGATCCAGAGCAGCGTGGCCAGGGGGGCAAGGGAGGGGATTCTCCCCCTCTGCTCCGCTCTGGGGAGACCCCCCTGCAGTTCTGCTCAAGCTCCAGGACTCCCAACAGCAGAAGGACACGGAGCTGTTGGAGCGAGGCCAGAGGAGGCCCCGGAGATGCTCCGAGGGCTGGAGCCCCTCTGCCATGGGGACAGGCTGGGGGAGTTGGGGGGTTCAGCCTGGAGAAGGGAAGCTCCGGGGAGACCTCAGAGCCCCTTCCAGTGCCTGGGGGGCTACAAGAGAGCTGGGGGGGCTTTTCCCAAGGGCAGGGAGTGACAGGACAAGGGGTGACGAACAGGTTTGAACGGAAAGAGGGAGATGGAGATGGGACTGCGGGAAGGAATTCTTCCTGCAGAGGGTGGGGAGCACTGGGACAGGTTCCCAGAGAAGCTGTGGATGCCCCATCCCTGGGAGTGTCCAAGGCCAGGCTGGATGAGGCTTGGAGCAACCTGGGCTATGGAAGGGGTCCCTGCCTGTGGTTGGAGGTTGGAACTGGATGAGCTTTAAGGTCCCTTCCAACCCAAACCATTCCATGGTTCTATGATCCAGTTAAAAATAGGGCTGGCTTTGGTTTCCAAGAGGGGAAAAGGGGTTTATCTTTTCCTTTTACTCCTCTGCTTTGGAAGAAGCTGTGACTTGTGTTTCTCTAAAACGAAACGTTTCATCTGCCTTCGCTTTAGAAGAAGAGCGTTTACCACTGCAACAAGTGCAGGCTCCAGTTCCTCTTTGCCAAGGATAAAATCGAACACAAGCTGCAGCACCACAAAACCTTCCGGAAACCCAAACAATTAGAAGGATTGAAACCTGGAACCAAGGTAAGAGCCAGGCCCGTGCCCTGCTCCCTCGGCAGGCGCCCGCAGCCTCCGCGTCGCTGTGGGTTCGTTAGGGGCTGCGTCGCGCAAACGGCGCT
>NW_010248330.1:101105-117948 GCF_000690775.1 Eurypyga helias | reverse complement strand
TAGCCGGAGTTAAACCACAACAACCTCCCAAGATAATTTCATGTTCCCAACATACTAGAAATCTCCCCCTGCAAGGATAAGAAACAAGCTGTACCTTCTCTTAAAAATACACAAAAAAGGCAAAAGTAATGTGGGACACTGAAGGAGCAACACTTCCATTAAGGTGTGCAAAAAATGTTTAGAATGTTCATAATATTGTCAGCTTTGATATAAAAAAATTATTTCACGATCCCTTATTTCAGGGAAAATTTGTTTCCTCCCTGTCACAGTTTCAAATATCATACTGACTTTGGCATTAATTTTGTTGTAGCGAGTACATAGACCTGCTATTTTTGTATTGGACATTGCAGATTTTGATTGGTTACACCTTCCTAGATTTTGGTATAATATTTGGAATTATACTTTCAAAGTTAACAATAGCAGTGCTCGAGTTATCACCTATGCTCATCACTTGGTACTTTGTTTTTGTGATTAGTAAAGCACTGACATGGCAATAAAATAGCTAAATACAGGGAAATCATTGATCAAGAATCTGAAGTAATGCCAGATCTGGCTTCTGTCTCAGATCATTACATTCCTGACCTATTCTTTTCCCACATCACCTGTTTCTGACTACAACATTACCTACCACTGCTGGAACAACACAACCTATGCAGCTGATGAGGATATCTTTAAGGTGATGCATTTGAACCAAAGTAAATTACATGGCTCATTTGCCATCTATTTACTTGTTAAGTGACTCAGTCCAAATCCTTTCACATTTTAATTTTCATCCGAGTGATGCAGTGGCTGGGTATTCTGTACTTCCAGGGAGGTTTTAAATCGAGTCATAGAACTAAGTGGTGTACAATGCTGATCTATAAACAAGCTTTCCTGTATGATTCACACGCATCTTGACACCATTCACATCTCCAGATTGTCACTGGTAAATTAACATGTGTTTACAAAATGATGTGCTTACTCTTGAGAAAGCAGGGGGGGAAGGTTGAAAAGATCTTTAAAATGTTCAGTCTCAGAGTACAACCTTATTTCCTGGGTGATTTCAAGTCACCTGATCCACCAGCCAAATTCATAGTTTATAAACATACTGTGCTTTTACAGACCGAGTGCATCACTAAGTCAGTCACAGTTACATATATGTACTTACATGCACGTTTACTTATAATGGCTAAAACAAATAAAAGGGAGGAACCAAACTTAAGTGCCTGCTCAACACAAAAACAAGCCTGGAACTGCTGAAGCACTGTGGTTTGTGCAATTCACATTCTTGGTAATAATTTAAAATATGGGGTTTTTTTCCTAGTTATTTCAGACCTAAGGCATTAGTTCTTATATCACCAATTTTGTTCCTGCTTTATTCTTAGATGCAGAACATTAGTAGCTCATTAGTAACAAGCTGTAAACATCCATTGTGACAAATTATAAGTAATTCATATAGAGATAGAGCATAAAGTGCTAAGCAGATTTTGGGGAGGTGTGGGGAGGTGGGTGAGAGAATCTTTTCCCAACCTGTAAAGAACAGATGAGTGTGTCGCATATGAAATTAAATTGCCTATCTTAGTGGGGTTTATTATTAGCAGAAGCACGGGGTTTATTTTTTGACAAAACATTGTAGGGAGAAAAAGCAAGAGAAGTAAAGGAATACAGCCTGAGGATCAGACACTGATATGTAGTTTAATGAAAGAACTATGTGAACCTGAAAGTCAAACCCAGCATCCTTCGATGACAAGCACTTTAACCTTTCGCTGCCAAAGACACACACGTTAGAGCCTAAACCCAGGGTGGATGTCTTCTAATGGCTTCTTCACCAATCTTTCCACCCAACTGCCTTAAATGTGTGCCTGTCTTTGATGTACCACAGAAACACACTCAAAATCCAAAACAGGATTCAGACTTGCACTACGTGTAAGAGAATAGACAAGACAGTACATTAGCTAGAGACAAATAGAGCCCATCCTGCAGATAAAGCCCATTTGTAACATGCTGTTGAGGAAAGAGTAGATGAGAGCCCTGGGGAAAAAATTACTCCTATTGCACTATTCCTTTTGAAAAGTAACTTTCAACTCTACCTTGTATAATTCCTTCCTTGTGCTGATTCACCCTTTCCCTTTTAAAATAAAAAGTAAAAAACCAAAGACTAAAAACCTGCTGGTGAAGGTCAAATACAGCAGAATTTATTTGTAATGAAAGAAGTGGTGTTCAAAGTCTGGGAAAATTCACTGACATGTTTCACTAGGACGAAAGGAGAGTTGGACAATTAAGTTACCTCATAGAACAAAAATCCCAAAATATCTTCTGTAAACATTACAGTTTAAAAATTCTTACCCTGAAGATACACTACACCAACAGCATCTGGATTTTAGGTAAAATGGAAGTAAAAGTCTGCCTGTGTTCATTAGTCTAACGTGTTCAGCTAGCACATACAGAAATGGCTCTGCAATCACAAAACAAACACATAAGGTATCTCAGTTACTTTCATCTATCCAGTGAATGTAATTTAGAAATCTGCCAAAATTTAAAACTAGGGTTTAAGTAAAAGATATATACCCCTGCCCTCTAGGGCAACTGAGGTCCTCAACTCCAGATAGCTGCTTCCCACCTTCATCCAATTGAAGTCTACAGCTGGCAATCTAAAATCATCAGCAACTGGTATCCATACGCCTCAAAAAAACCCCCTGTGGTATGAAATGAAGCAGTCCAAAGCTGGTACAAAGTGAATCGTTCCTATGGGAAGTGGAGGCAGCTGAGTCAGCAGTAGGCTGGGCACAAGGCAGCACAGGAGAAGACAGCCCAGCTCTGCAGCCCAGCCAGAAACCCCAGCACTGAGAGCACTACACTTGTTTCATCTCCCTTTTCCCATATTGAGACTTGGTTTGCTGTTATGGAGTTGGGATTTGGGATTTTTTTGTGTTTGCTTTTGCAAGTGCCAGACATAATGAAAGTCTGATTTTAATCAGGCTTTCAAGGCACAGTTATAGCAACAATTGCATCCTCCCAGCTACCAGGAACATCTTTGAAACCAAGATATTGTACCATGCTGGTCTGGAATTTATTAATCCTTCTCTGAAACATGAAGCCTCAGAACTTCATAGGTCACATTAATGGACTGAAACCCCTTGCGTTCAAGGAGGGGCAAGCACCCTGTCAATGAATTTTTCTTTCAGTCTTCATATCATATTACTTTCTATGTCTCCTAGGAAATTTTCCTTTAGCCAAGAGAACTTCTGTCACTCAAATATGCCCATGGGACTTCATGCATCTTGAACTGACTAAAGGGGGAAAGAAATTACCAGTATTCTTGGGATTGGAAGGGCTTGGTAAGCCACCTGATACAAATCAGTGGATTCAAGTTAAAATTATTTGTTTTATTAACAGATAAATGAACTCTGAGCCATTAAGAAGAAATCACAAAGAAGAGTGAAGCTCTATTCTACACATTTTCAGAGATTATTTATATTGAAAGATTTTACAATTATTAACTTTTGTACCTACATACTTAAGGTATTTATACCCAAGTCATTTTACCTACAATATCAGTGCCTTTAAATAAAATGAAAAAATCCCCACCCAGCAAAACATTTCTTCCATAGTATCAAGTATTTATTTCTTGAACTGACAGCAGAAACAAATGGATGAAACCATTGGCTATTTCTCATGGCAAAACAAAGGTCTCAGAACAAACTTGTTAAAAATACGTTAAAAAAACAAAACACCACTGGTTTATCCTTTTCATAGTGTACACAACTAAAACCAATAAAAATTTCCATATTCCACTCCGAGTACTACCTGGAACTTTGTTGATCATAAAACTCTTCTATTACTCCAAAAATTTTTGTATACTGTTTTTATTCAGAGTTGAAAAAAAGGCTTCAGACAGTCCCAGATTGTGTACTGAGAACTAAGGGGAATGTGCCTGAGGGACAACTCACATCTCAGTGAGAAGACCAAAAAAAAGTGAGAGTTAAATGAAACATACTCATTAAGAAACCTTGAGCACCAACCTTGTATCATACTAGAAATAATAATATGCCAGGCTCTCATCCAGTAGAGTATTGCAATACATGGTATTTATGGGAGTTAGAGTATTTTCATTAATATTCACATGATTATTTGCATTGGACCAGGGTCATAATCCAGCTCTGCCTATGAGCTAGCAAACATCTATCACACCAGATACCAAAAACAATTTTTTGAAGTGGACATATCAAGGCTACAGCAATACTTTGGACTACTACAAAGTCTACTACTAAGATTTATTTAAAAAACAATCATCTGTTTCCCTCACAGCAGTTATAATTTCTTTCTATTCTCTCCACCAATTTAGTGTCCTCCT
This sequence comes from Eurypyga helias, assembly GCF_000690775.1. Classification (NCBI taxonomy): domain Eukaryota; kingdom Metazoa; phylum Chordata; class Aves; order Eurypygiformes; family Eurypygidae; genus Eurypyga; species Eurypyga helias. The sequence continues at coordinate 113,615 of NW_010248330.1, read as the reverse complement.
CCTCCACACAGTGGTGCACAGGGCACCCTAACCCCAACTGACACTCCATTACTCAATCTGGAAATTCCCGTTTTACTTAACTCCTAATGAAGAAGCCATTTACCTTCCCTTCTCCTCTACTGAGAATAAGGGAAGAACAGAAAAATGGGCCAAGCTTCCCACACAGTGGAGGTTGGTCTCTAACCCAACAGCAGCTCTCACTGCTGGGGGGGCATCCATGGGGGCAGCAGCAGAGGGTGAGACATAGAAGAAACTAGGTGACACCATTTGGATGTGTTCATTTGGATGAACACATCATGTTAAGCAGTAGCTGCCTTCATCTGTTTTCTTGAGCCAAATTTCCTTCACCTCATAATAATGCTGGGGGTAATGGTTTGGAGTGACATTAATGAATCAAAATTTACAATGGGTATTTTGCACAGTTAGTGCTACTCCCGTATGTGGTAGCTGTTATGTTACTGGTCTCTATTCCCAGAAAATCTATCCACTTAGTTGAACTAACACATTTTAAATGTATTAAAATGTATTAAATGTGAAGCATTAAAAATTAATAATTTTAAAATGGAACCGATTTTGTAATTCAGATTAAAACAAGATGGGCAATCAGCAGTGGTTTACTTTTGCTTACTTGACATTGTTGAGGATGCCTCCGTAAGTGAAATCAAGATTTAAGTAAATGCAGCAAAACCCCAAAAAATCCTTCAACCACTCTTATCCTTCATTAGTTCCTGGGAGAAAAAACTGCCCGAGCATCCTAAGCTTATAAACTTGATGTACGCAGAGGGACTCGAATGAAAAAATCCCTACTGAGTGACATACAAATGTTTAAAAGTTCAGCAGTGCTCGAAGCCAGCAATCAAATTCCCTTCCCTGTTGAATTTCTCTGAGTTTCTCTGAATATACAAAATAAAAGGGAAATTGTAAAATGCACAGCTTCAGATTTGGAGAATACCCTGTTATCTGGCAATATATGCACAGTTTATCTGAACTAACAACTGATGAACAAAGTCCCGCTTCACTGAAAATAGAGCATCTTCACAAGAATGTCAGTCACAATGAAACCTCCCTCAAAAAAAAATAGGAAAAACATTTCTTGCTGTGTCCAGGGAGCCATTTCTGTGGAACGGACACAATGAAAGCAAGAGATGGCATCAAAGATTTAAGCAACCATTTGAGATGTGGGAGTGGTATTTAAGCTTCTTGTTCATCCTGAATCAAAACAGGGCATCCTGACAAGAGCCTGAACCACCAGCTACCCTTCTCTATCTTTCACTTATTTTCACCTATAAAAGCATTGAGAGAAGCTTAAAAAAATGTGGTTTAACCTCAATACAACTTCTGCCTGCTTTTGCAAATCACTATTGCAGTATCTTTTGCTGGATCTTCATATTTATAAATACTGTTACTTTTTTACTTTTTTTTGGTAAAATTCCCCTCCCTGCTGCAATCCACAGCTCTAAAGTGAGAATAAGTGTGCAGACAGACCATTCTGAGTTGTCTTTGCTAGCAAACTCTTTCACAACTGGAACTCGCTATTGCTTTTCTATTTTATGTTTATTCTTAAGTAAAACTAAATTATTTATGTATGAACCCTTAAAAGAACGCCACTAAGTTCACATTAGCTTAACCCCAGTATATTAAATTTGAACAGTTCAATATTCATATTAGCTATTAAGAACAGACAGCGTTTCTGCCATTTTATATTGGCGTACTCGCACAGTAGTCAAGATGCTTTAACAAACTGTTTCATCTAGTAATCTCACGGTTTCAGAATTAGAGTGAAAATTACATACCTGGTAAAGTGCATAATAAGACAGATTGATCTTGTAGCTTTATTAAGGCATATTTCCCAGTGAACTGAATATTCTATTTTGCCATGGGGATAATGTTTCACAGCTATCAGAAAAGTGTTTGTTATGAGCACTACAGTGTAGGAACTGCCATAATATATATGGTTATTTTCATGTTCAAACCTCAAGCCTTTTCCTGTACTACTTAGTCGTAATATTATTTGCAGATTTGAGGATGCTCCACTTTATAACACACACCAATCTCTACATACCCCCAGTTTCTTAATTCTTCCCAGATATGATTGTTCCCTCCTGCTTTCCCAGAAAGGAGAGGAATATGTTTCTTGCAAAATGTATGAATATATTTTGAGTGAGCTGCAGCAAGCACGTGGCACATGAAGGTAAAATGATAATCCAGTGACTATCTTAAAATATTAGAGCATATTTGTCTTGCTTAATTATCAACTTCAAGATTTTAAGTTTACTCACTGTGCTCAAGAACTCATTACGAGTTTGCAAAGCAGTTTTCAGAAACATGACAACTCAGTATTTGTACTTTTATGTTCATGCATGCTATTACCATCTTCTCCTATCTTAAGTTCCCCACCTACACTGCCTGAAAAGCATGTGGGAGTAAGCAGCCTCAGAAACCCCAGCTGAAGCTTCAAACATATACCAGGCTCAGGAGGATCAGAGCATTTCAACTTGAACAGCCATATAATACAGGAGGACTAAGCTTAACCAATTTTTTTGGAAGAGGCCACCCTGCTTACACACAGATATCATAGATACACACATGCAAATAGAAAGTCCTGTTACACTGCACAGAGAAACAATCAACAGGAAATGCTAATTGAACAACTATGTCTTGCACAGGTGGTATTTAGCCCCAAAATGTTATTAATCTCTTCTGAAATAAAGCCAATAAGGCCAATATCTGATTTTTCCTTCACTGTTCCTCAACATGTATGAATTCCCTGTGTCTCTCTACATAAATCTCAACAACGCAATAGGACATCTCCATCTTTATTTGGGATAACGAAACATGCTAGTGCATAGTTTGCACATCACAGTAGGAGGTGGAGGAAAAAAAACCCTAAAAATTGTAGGAGTGAAGTGAACTTTACAACTGTCCTGTTTGCAATTCAGATGCCTCTTCCCTACTGCTCTGCCTAAGGTGAGCAGCATGTTCCTTGGCAGTAAACTGTTGAGTAGTCAGCCTGTGCAACAGCTGAGCAACATAAGCTGGTGGGGACACTCTGGCCTCAGGTCTGGAAGGTCAACTCCGTGTTTAACAGCACATCCCACCTGACACAGAACAGTGTGATGTCTTCAACTCCTGTGCATCAGACACTTTCCCCACTCCTCTTTTTTTTTTTTTTTTTTGTTGGGTGGAAGAGTGTCACCTCCTGGTATAAGGATGGCATTTTCTGCTTCTTAGCTTCGTGGAGTCTTTAGTACTGCCTCTCATTCTCTTGGTATTAGCTCTTTGATGTTAAGCTATAGGACAGCCACTGGTCTCAGGAAGCCCAAGAGCAGATAGTATTTGAAGTCAGGAGTTATGAGAGGATGGTAGCTAAAATCTTTTCCCTAAACAGCCAGCAAAACAGATTTCATCAGAGGTAAAAGATTTTAGAGTTTAAGAGATTTAGCAGAATTCAAAAGCAAGTCCATAGAACAGATAAGAAAGCTGCTAGGAGACATATGAAATAAATTTAGATAATTCCCTCTCACCTGCCAGAAGCGAGAAACCCATAAAAAGAAGATATTAGATGGCTTGAAAAGGTATTGTTAGATTATGCAGTAGTTAACAGTCAGCCATTTTCACATCTTATCCTCAACAAAACATGCAATCTTTTCTCACAATTGCCAGCCCTTGATGTTTGCATATTTATTCAAGTGACTGCATCATACTCCTATCTCCGTTTTGCTGAACTCCTAGATATTTTCTAACTTAGATCCATAGAGTCCAGAGACTGTTTTCTTTCAGGTCCTCTGTTTAGCATAATTAATGTAAAATGCCCTATCTACTTTTAGTCTTTATTTATTTACTTACTGTTAAACCAGATGGAAGGCCCCAAACCCTAAAGCTTGTCTCCAGCCTTCTCAGCTTACCTAATAAAAGATTCTTTTCTCTATCTACAAATTATCTCCACCTATTACAAGTTCAGAAAACAAAGCCTATAGTGACATTACTATTTTATCAGTACATGTGTTAACAGTAATAGTTTCTCAGTAACTGTAACTTCTCAACAAACAAAATATGTATAAATCAAATTTAGATTTTCAGTATTCTTCAATCAAAAATGCAAAGTTTTCCATAGGTCAGGTTCTTAAATGTATGAGGTTAAGTGCATACTGATCTTGCCAGCTTTCCTCAGTTTCTAGACAGTAACTGATAGTGTGTTTCTAATCTTGTTATGAAGCGTAAGGTCATAAAACCCATGATTGTATTGCTCTGAAAATTCACCATAGGCCTGAGGCACTAATCCACTAGGTTTATTAGGTTAGGTTGCCCTTTTGCAATTGTTCGTTTATACTTTTAACACTGCTCACACAGCAGAACCCTGAAATCCATATTTAATTGCTTACATTTAGGGTTTCTTTCTTTGTGTGACATGAATCAATCTTGCTATCATAATGTCAGCAGAGAGAAAATGTCCATTCCCTACATTTATATGGAAACATTATTTTTCAGAGACTAGAAACCATTGACATTTAAGTCTTGTAAATAGCCTTGATTTAGAAAAGAGAAATAGTAGTAGATGTGCTGTATTATATAGGTGGCATTAGCTGAAGCTTATTTTGGTAGAAAATTTAAGGGGCAGTAGGCAAGGTATATCTAATCTCCCACTTCCTATATTAACAGTTTTAATTAGCTGGGTGGAACAGCTAGTGTATCTATCTGATATAAAATAGTTTGTGTTAAATAAATCTCCAAAGTGCTATTACACAAATGACATACTGGTCTTAACAGAGGTCTGTGGTGATACGAATTACCTGACTGCTTAACTGTGGGCCTCAAGACAAAGCAGCAGTGTTGGAATCACTGGCCAACAAAAGAATAAGTGATCAAGCACATAGACCACAGGACAGCAAAGTGACTTCTAATGTATCCTCAGTGGTCCAGTTAAAATAATGTGAAGTAAAACTTGATCTGATATCACAGAATGGTCATCTTGTCCAGCACCCTGCTCAAGTAGGGCCACTTAAAGCCTATTATATAGGAGCACGTCCAAGCAACTTTGTCACATGTCCAAGGAGGGAAACTCCCCCACCTCCCAGGGCAACTCATGACAGTGCTTGGTCACCCTCACATTAAAAATAGTCTTCTGCTCTTCAGAGGGAACCTCTTGTGATGAGGAGATGAGCAAAGCTCCACCCCTACAGAGCAAGCAGGAATTATAAGGACTCAAACAATGTCATGGGAAAGCCTGGTGAAAATAAGGGAATCACTTAGCTTGGACTGAAATGTGACAGATGCAGGAGGAATATTCTCTGGAGTAAAGGATATTCTGAGAAAACATTTCCTCTACCAAATAATGCATTTTCTTCCTTTAAAGTGAGTTTGCTTTTCTGTAAATAAGGTACTGCACCTATCAAATTCAAACCTATTATTTAAAAATAGCACTTACTAATATTAAGAATTTCAATGCATCTTTGTTTTGGTGCCATTTGAAATAAAAATAGGTAGTATCCAGTTTCTGGAAATATCTTTGTACTATCCATGCACTTATGATCCCAAGACAAAATAAAAAAATTGCAATAATGCAAACCTTACTGTGTAAATATAATTTCTACCAAATTATTGTTTCAATGTCCATTGTATTTCAGTATATAGAGACCACCTATTTTCTAGTGCATACCTTAATCATCTCCATGTACCCATGGCTGGCAAAGGAACATCCATAACATTGTTCTTTCAGTAAATAGGAGTTTTTGAAAGCTACAGATTTGTCTTTAGCAGATTTTATGATATTATATAGATTAATTTCTACACAATTTCTCTTCTCAGACTGAATTTAATGTCTTGAAATGTTAAAAATATTAACTTTGAAAGCAAATTCAGATACGCTATTAAAGTTCAAACATTTTATGTTAATAAACTTTGTATTTTAAATATTCTTAATGTTTCATTGATATCTTGAACATAATCAGGCAGAAGGGGACTGCTTCTTGTATAGTAAATATGCTCCTTTTAAATAATCTAGTGTTAAGTAGTCATCTGAAGGGCAAGACTGATACAGATATGAATTATAGTTAATCCAGCTATGTATGCACATGCAGGGAAAGTGGCTCCTCTGCTTTTCCAGATTTCATGAAAGGTATTTATATAAACAGGTTTCAATTGATAGTTTCAACAGGAAGAAACACATCAAAACACCCATATATCAACTCAGTTACAAAGATCTCAGCTAGCTCTAGTTACAATACAGAGATATTAGACATCTGATTATAAATTAAAATTACAGGAAACAGAAGACACTTCAAGGCACTTTATAAACAGTAGGTAGGTCTTTGCATGTTCACACTGAAGAGGACTCTAAATTGCCTTAGAAAAATTACAGAAAAACGGTTAGGAATCCAGAACATAGAAAAAAAGCTACTGAATACAGGACAGGAAATAAATATAAGTAATCATAATTTTTTATTGTTAAGATTTTATCAGACTATTTTCATTTCTCCAAGACTCAAAAAAAATCAGTATTGAGTCTTGAGAAGAAAAAAAAATTAAACAGGTAGCTCAAACTCAGGAAAAAAGTTGTCAAAATTAGATTTTTTTTTTTTTTTACAATTTAGTCTGAAGTCAAATTGCAACATGTTGCTTAGAGAGTAAAAAAAAAAGACGTAAAAATAAAATATTTCTGTTTGAGATAGACATGATGTTTCAGTAACTATAAATATGGAGGTGTTAATTACTCTAGGATATTTAAATGAAGGTAGAGTATAATGGTTTGCTCTTTCTTGAAGCTGTAGCTTTGTAAGCACATTTGAACTTTTAAGTTTTGTAGGGTTTTTTTTTTTTTCATCAAATTCCAATTCGGAATTATTAAACTCTGTAACACTGCCTGAGAGACTGGGAGAGTGCTGGTGTTAAAGCTACTTTTGCACTGAAACAAGGCAGTTGAAGATCTTAAACTAAGAGGAAGGTAAAAGCAGAACTATTTTATGTTAGATTAATATTAACTTTCTTTCAAATTATCAGTCCCTAGAAGTTCTAGAAGTGTAGATATTAAAACTCATGTTACAAAAATACAGCCTGCTGAGAAAATGTGCCCTCTAGCATATTGTCTTCCCTTATTCCACCCTACCGAAAGATACATAGTGGTTTTGCAATTACTGGAAGACTCAACTGGGAAGAGAAATCTTGTTAATCAGACCTTTAACACTCACCCTTTTAAAATCCTATGATAAAAATACAAATGAATATTCAGAGATGGCCTCGATGTAACTATGAGGGTGATAGAGAAGGAGTTACAAACCAGAAATCAACATGAGTAACAAACGAAATGTTCCAACAAAATCAAAATTCAAAAGGTGTGTTTACAGGGAATAAATATGCCTTCTTGAAATAGCTCAGGGAAAAGAAAAGCCCCAGTTCTACAATCAAGATATGGAGCATCAACACAGTATTAGGCAGCCTCCAAGAGTTTGGTCACTACAGAGAGAAGCCAAGGAGCAGTAAGAAGTTTCATATAGGTGCTGTAACATTGATATTATAAGCATAGCTATAGTCATCTTATACTAGCTGGGGATAACTTAATTCCAGCAGCATCCTTGAGAAGCCATGTAGTCAGACATTATATGGGAACCCAAACATGCTTGTGTTTAACAGGAAGTGTTTTAAAAGCAATTTGAAGAATAAGAAATAATAGTTGTAATGTCACATGAGTTTTCAATTTTGAGGGGTATACACAGGGTCATTATTTCATATCAGAGACACTGACAGGTAGATATCCTCTCTATACAAGATTTTCCACATCCCAGTTCTAGAATGATATCAGCTGACCTGGAAGGATTCATATAAGAAAAAATAAATACTACATTGGAGGCAATTAAATATACACAAGATTAATAAAGGTAATAAAGAGTGAAAAAATGATGTTGTTCAGAAGGATTTCAAGCATATGAAGAGTAAAACAAGACAGAAAATGTCAAGGGAAACAATGGTTATACACTACAGCAATAGAATGAAGGCAGGTTGAAGAAAAATTTAAGCACAGTATCAGGAAAAACTGCATAAAAGCATTACCCAAAGGAAAATGTGAAAGTTTTGTCACTTCAATCATGTAAAAATTGTATGGAGAAAGCCTATGAGCATATACTCCTAGAAGAGTCAGAGTGGCACAGATTGATACACAGCAGATGACTTGATGGAATCCTTTCCATTCAGGGTCCTCAGCCAACACAAACCCCAACACAGTAGATAAATGGGAAGTGTCCAGCCAGGACTTGGATTTTTTTTTTTATGGTCAGGTTCGAGGTGCTCCTTAGCAGAAGAATAGGAAGAGAGAAGGGTAAACCTCAGCTTCCTGGTGACATAGCTCCTGCAGCTTTAGATAAAATTATACATGAATATAGAAATAGAAATTGTCCTTAAAAAACTTTTAAATAGAATCTCAAATTTGGGATTAAGACTGACTAAGCTTTTACCCAATTTTCTGCTAAGGGAGATCTTTTCAAGCTCAGGCATGTCAAAATGGAGATATCTGCTTCTATCACAAACTAATTTGAGCCAGCATTTCCAGCTCTGTCTAGCACAGAGATTAGATAGCCCAGGCAATTTTTTATAACAAGTCCCAAGTTAGAGCGGTACGATTGCTCTTGGTGAGATTTATGGAAAGTCATTACTGATTAGTATTACTGATTGACAATGATTAGTACTTGTGTAACGATAAGTCTTATTCTACAGTACATGGTTCCAAAATATCAATTACAGTCAGAGAATGTGTGGGTTTACACATTTTATTGCTCATTTCTAGCAGAAAAAGTAAAGCTACATTATTCACTACTGGCAACCTGAAAAGCTGAAGGGAACATTCTGTGAAACTTCATTGCTTCCAAAAAACACCTGTGTTTTACTTTTTTTTTTTATTCCTAGGCATCTGCATGGTCATGTAAAGCTGTTTACAAGAGCTAAATGTGCCAGGCTATAATTGCTATAATAATTATAACTATTCTCTGAATTTAGAAAAGCTGCACATTTATCAAACATGAAATTATGCATCATCACATAGGAAATGATACTGCTTGTAGACAGGAGCTAGCTAAACTGATCAGCTCCAGTATTTCCTCACTCTTCAGTGAATGTCATTACAATTATAATGCAATTTCTTCGCAGTGTATCTTCTAGTTCACTGAACACACCTTATCCAAGCTGTACAATAGCTGTATGGTAGGGATGTGCCACAAGAACAGGCCATGGATCAGGTAAAACATGCGTGATCTACTTTTGGATCTGAGCAAAATTAGTTGAAGCAGCTACTTAAAATTGGTCCTGATCATACCCCAGAGGCAAATACTTAGTCAGCCAGGGACCTAATTAGTAAAAAATTTATATGTTTAAGAGCATTAAGCAGGTCTGAGATACCAGAGGCAAATTTTCTGAGAAGTTCTGAATTTTTAATATGTGCATCACTTGTATCCTTTTTGGAACAAACCATGTTCTTTAAAACAAACTGAAAGAACATTTGCAGATAAATAATTTACTTTTTGTTTTGGACAGGAAAACAAGCAAACTAAATGTCATTCAGTAAGAAGCCATTCGCATTCTGCTTCTAAAAGGCAGAGCACCTATGTATGCAAATAGGAAAGGGTGAACTGTGCTCTTCCTTGTAATAGAATAAAAAACTTCAGTGCCTAGTCCATAAACTTTTAAAATTGTGGATCTAAACCCTTCTAGACACTTAACTTGCCATAACTCTCTTCCAAGCAATAAAAAAATAAATTGTATTTATTTACATGAGGTGTAGTAAAAATGTGACTTTGCAAGATAAAATGAATTGCAAATTCTTTCTTTGTTCACCCTCTCAGAGCAAAATGATAAGCCTGTTGCTTACACACTGTGCTTTACCTTGCACATCCATTTTCATTTAAAAAGTGCAACACTGGCAAAAAAAAAAAAATCTAATCAGGACTTGTTCTGCATTGATTTTCTTTTTTGTAAGGTCAGATGCCATGTTCTGTGAACACAATACTAATCATGTCATGCAGATACATAGCTTTGTTGGCCTCCAAAAGAACTTCAGTGCAAGAACACCATCAGGACAGCTGCACTTATTTGTCTTCCATAAAGAAAGTTATTAATCAAAAGGGAAGTGTTTTTTACTCAAGCACATCCATATTATCCATAGTCACATTTTAAACATATTTGCCCATTTCTAATAAACTTGTTCTGAAGCATGTAATTTGCTTTTCAATTGAAAGTGCCTTTACAAGCGCTTCACACATCCTTACCCAGGACTTACTCATTCCTTTCTATTCACTTACGGGCCAGAATTTCCCACGAAATTACAACACTTCCGACACACAATAGCACTAAACAGTATGAGTGCTTTAGAAAAACTGGTTTGTGATACAGCAGACAGAGAAAATGTCCATTTTGATGAAGCTGACGAGCTGGATAGAAGACTAGAAAAGAAATTTTATATTTTAAGGTCTGGTAAGAAAATAATCACTGCACTGGGCCCAAAGCACACTTTCTTTCAGGCAGAGGGAGCAATTGGATTTGTAAGGCAATGAAGAACAATAATTAATATTAAATATGAGCATTAGCTCAAATTAAAAGTAAGCCAAAGCACTGTGCAAGTGTTACAGCTGCTGGTGGTGTGTATTCACAGGCAGAAGCAGAACATATCCCAAGCAGTTCTGAGATCATCTTCACATTTTGCTCTACCTCTGGGTGTTCACAGTGCAGCTTTAGAAACTTCAGAACCAAAACTACTGTGAATGGGTATCCTCCACTGATACAATCAACTGAGGCTTACATATATAATTCTTTTAGATATTGGGTTTTCCATGACACACAGACAAATAAATTAAACATCCTCATTTGTTTGCTCTTGCTCACAACTTAAAACCTGTTTACGGTTTAATAAAACTTGTGTTCCAGAGAACACTATCCATCTTTATTTTCCCATATCAGCTGATGTGGGGGCTGACAATGAATAGCTTCATAACCTTTCCTGGTCATGTCTCCCTTTTTTCATCCTTATACAAATGTATGTATTTCATTTTGGAATGCATTGTTTTAATTCCTTTTGGCTTTGACCTAGTCTCACCCTGGTCACATATGAATCCCAAAACACATTTCTATGATTCCCAGTAAAGTGGGTCCCTAATCAAAAAGCCTCACATGATCTTTACACAGAAATTTTCCAAATAGAAAAACAACCAACACTTGAACAGAAACACTATTATGGCTTTAGACAAAGATGTTTTAGGCTATGCTTTAAGTTTTTGAGATCTCTGTCAAGACCAGGCTTCCTAAGCTTCAGAAGAGTTAATGTCAGACCAGCAATGCACACTCCTCTCCCTGTGTTGAGGAGTTTAAATATTTCTTTCATGTGTGCTTATGATTTTCGCTACCATTAACATTTTGTTAGAATCCTAAAGCTGTTAACCATTCACTATGTTCACTTTTGAAGGAACATTTTATATACCCCATTTTAGCATGGATTCAGTCTGAACATAATTTAGCTCATGTAAGTGAAAGAAGAACCTTGAATCCTCTGGTTTGTTTAGTTTGCAACATGATTAAAAACCCTTTCTGCTTATCCTTGCCATCTTCATTATTACATAGATGCACATTTACTATAGCGTCTTTGCTGTGATTTAACTGTCCACATATACACAATCTGAAAAATTGTGATATTCCCAGGAAAAGAACTTTCCATTCTGACAGCAGAATAGAAAAAGCCTCTAATGGGCTCCCAAGGTGCTCATGTAATTGAATTAATATCTATATCGAAGCTAGAGCAACGTATGAGCTAAGGTAATTTGAAGCCAAACTCTGTGGTGGTATTGAAACTGAACTGAGTGCCAGACTCTCACAGAGGATCTCACAGCAACCAAAATCTCACAGTGGCCAAAAGCTCTCTGCTTGCAGGGAGAAGTGCTTTAGCAGCATTTCAAATCCTATTTGAGTATGATCTTATACTGGAAAAGGCTTTTTCTCATCCCCAAGATCACAAATTATTAGTAAAGAAAGTAAGTTTTAGAGGAGAGTTTGCTTTATGAATGATTTTTTTTTTTTAAAAGCTACTCTTACCTTCTCAGGAAGAGGAGATACCTTGCTGGTGATGAATAAGCTAACGTTATTTTCCTTGCAAAAATAATGAGTTTATTTTCAAAATAATCTTCTCCCCCAGACCTTCCCCCAAGAAAACATGCAAGACAGAATTTCTGAACTCTCTTTTCCATAATCATCCCCATCATGTATCACCTTAGTGCATGCTACGTCCATGATGATACAATGAAAACCCTGCCGCTGATCTATTACATCTATTCACTGCCATCACTCCAGGATAGAGTTTCTGAGAGCATTTCCTTGCAAAGTGTCACTGTGGATCCTGATTTAATCCCACCAGAATCTCAAAAGACCGAAGTAATTTGTCATGCTTGTGAAAAGACAAAAGCATTTGTCTCGAGGTCTTACCTCTGGACTTGTGCTGGTTTTAGAAACCCAGTAGATTTCTAAGCTGGGTTGGTGGTTTTTTCT